>NC_056736.1:680254668-680257168 GCF_019279795.1 Protopterus annectens | reverse complement strand
AGAGATGGAGATCAGTGCTTTAGATCTGCAAATAACATCAACACATTAAATCACACAACCAGATAAACAGTATCTATCCTTCAGAGGAGATGTTAAACTGAGGTGCCATCTGCCTGAGTTGGTCATAGCTCAGGTGGATGTAAAAGCTCTCACTGCATTTATCAAAAAGAGTAGAGGGGGCTTTAATTTTATATAAAAATTATAAAATAGAACATTTTTACATAAAAAATGTACAGTAATGAGTCTGTATTACAAACAGAAAAATAAAATAACATCTATGAATTTTCAGAATGACACTCCAGCTTATAAAACTAAAAAAAAGCATGAAAGAAAAAAATTAACTATAATAAATAATTCATTCTTCCCACACATATACACACACTTTTGTCCAGGACCAAAATTTTAATCTACAGAAAATGTCAGTCAAGCAGCACATCTTATAATGTAATATTGCTTGGTATCTTGCCAACCATAAGAACTAAATAACAGAGAAAATTACTCTAGTTTCTCAACATAAGCATCCCATAGTCTCCAAATCTTATAATAGACATTGATAAATTTTTTATATCCTCAGTTGGGAATTTCTCATGTAACATTCCCTAAAATTGTCGAACTCCTGTATATTTTAAGAAAATCTGCTCTTCCTTTCCTTCTACAGTGCATCTGTGCCTGTGACACCTCCTTTTTGCAAAAGTTTTATACCTCGTATTTTGTTTAGCAGGCAGTTTTAATAAGGGTAGCTACCAGAAAAAGTCAAACTATTCTGACATTCCCTCACACCTTAGCATACCCACCTTCATAAAAGAAAACTGTGGTATACACATATTGTGGTATCTTTTTTATGCACATACTATGGAACTTTTCTATCAGCCACTAAACCAGATAGACTATTTTTCTATTGATGCATTCTGTTCTGAAATTCTTTTATTTCTATTTCCCCATCAAATCTTTCCATTTTCATAACTGTCGCAAAAAGCTTGATATAGTTGAAATTAAAAATTACCCCCCACAAAAAATGGTGGGGTCCTGTGTGGCAGTGGCTGCTTTGGCTCGTCAGAGAAATGTGCATTAATTTATTGCTTTGTAACATACAATATTTGTCTAATGCTACTAGAAAAACTCCTGGATGAGTTAAATGTACCCTCTACCCCGTTATTTAATTGTAAACAGCATTTCATCTGATGAGATACAATAAGGATCCCCAGAAAAATGAAAAAGAATGTCAGATATTTCTTTTTCCCTTTCTTTAAGCAAAATAAAAATACATAACTTGCAGGTCACATAAGTGTCCCATTTATTAAGTTAACTTTCTTCCTAAATGACATTTTAAAGATTTTCCAAAAGCTGTGCCCTTCATTTTTGAAATCACCCCTTCCCATTGTCTCTGAATACTTTCTTGTTCATCAAAAGTAAGGCCTAAGGCTTTTATTTCCAATACAGTAGATTTTATACCCAGTATTCCAACATCTGTCCCAAACCCTTTACATTTTTCCATAGTTATTTTTCCTAAAGTCCTTTCTATTTCCTCTAACAAATATACCAATAATTGTTTATTCTGAGAAACTAGCATTACATCATCTGTATAAACTAAAAATAATGGAATTTCCACCCCTTACCCAACTCCCATCATCTCTTTATAAATTTAGCATCCATGGATTCATTAATGCATTCATTACCAAGAAAAAAAGACCTTTACTTAATGGGCATCCCTGCCTAACTCACCTCCACATGTTGATATCAGTACCTTACCAATCATTTATCAACAATGATACAGTCGACCTACTATATACTGTATGTATCAATCTCTGCATTTTTATACCAAAGCCATACTGTGGTAATATTTCCCCATAACTGCCTGTGATCTAAACTGCCAAAGGCGTTTGCTATGTCACATGCCAAAAGTATCCCTTCTCTTCATGTATACATTTAATGCACTGCATTTAATTAACAATAAAAGTTCCTTAATTTGTTTACCTGGCAAACCATACATTTCTGTCATCATATATCTAGTAATACTCTCTTATTCTAACATGTAGAACTTTCATCAAGAGTTTGTAATCTGTATTACACATAGCGATAGTTCTCCAGTTGTTCATATCCTATCACCCTTTACCCCTAAAAACTTTATCAGTACATACTATGCAATCATTATGAACCCCTAAAAAGAATCATTCATTCAAAACATCCAAAATACACTACTCTGGAAATCACCCAAGGAAATATAAAAACCATAAGGGAGCCACGTTCTCCCAGAGATCTGTCTTTATCTACATGCCCCAATACCACTTTAAGCTCATCTAACTCAATTTTCCTGTCATTTTTTTTAAATCTGCATCTATCTTTTCTAAATGCCAGTATCTTAGTTCTTCAGTGCGGTGGCTTTCATATAATATCTCCATATATTTTGTTGCAATAGTCATAATATTTTACATATCCTTTTTTTCTAGCTGTGTCAAACAAACTATAAATGTTATTTTTTTACTTCTTAACCCACTAAAAC
>NC_056736.1:680209668-680249668 GCF_019279795.1 Protopterus annectens | reverse complement strand
ATGTCAGGGAGGTTATAGTCAGTTGGGATAGGCATTTGCTCCTTTGGGGGGGAAGGGGGGGAGAAGTTTGTGCTGAATCTGTCTGCCAGGATGTTGGCTATGTCTGTAGGTTCGGTATATTTTGTACCGTTATGCAAGAATTCAGAGCATATCTGGGAGTTTCCTCCCATGTTCCTGACATAACTAAAGAAGGCCTTGTGATTATCTTTAGTGTCTAGGGCAATTTTTCTTTCGAAGCTGGCCTTTGATGATTTTATGAGGGATCATAGTTTCTTGCTAATACTGATCAGAGATGCCTTCCTTTTTTGGGATTTTGCTCTGTCATGTAGTAGCTTCCTCCTTCTGTTGTATAGCTTATTTATGGCTGGGGTCCACCAGACCAGTCTCCTGTTTTTGGAGGAGTGAGTCTTGGTTTTATTTGGGATAGCACGATCCATGCATTCCTGAAGGTGCTCATAGAATGCATTTGTAAAGGATTCTATGGATTGGGCTGTATTATCCTCTGGCCCAGGGGCTTTGAAGGATTCCACCTCAGTCTTGAGAAGTGCAAAGTTGGCTTTTGAGAAATTCTTTACAGTTATTTCCTTGGCTGGGGGTGGGGACGGGATATGGATGTCCAGGGAAATTTGTTTATGGTCTGATCTTACCAATGAGGGGTTTACCTCTGGTGTGGAACATAGAGTCCCCATGTTGGTGATGACCAGGTCCAGTATGTTGTTCCCTCTTGTGGGAGTGGTGACCAGTTGTTCCATTGCGTTAGAGTTTATAAATTCAAGGAACCATTGGGTGAGGGTGTTTGGGCTTGAGTAGTTTTCCCAGTCAATGCTTGGGTAGTTGAAGTCACCCAATAACATAGTGTTTGGAGAGACCTTCATATTCTCCATTGTTCTCAGGAATGCCAAGTGGGGTTCCTGTAATAGGGAGGGTGTTCTGTAGCAGGCTACAAACTGAAAGGCAGTTTTGCCCGCTGTTAGTTGCACATGGAGGATTTCCGATGCTTCGTGCAGTGCCACTAACCTGGAGGTGTAGGTATCTTTGATGAATATAGATACTCCCCCTCCTTTTGTGCTTCGGTCCAAGTTTTGGGGCCGAAACGCATGGTATGAGTTATAACCTGGTAGTGCTGGGGTGCTCTCAGGAGCCTTAAACCAGGTTTCTGTTACTGCACAGACATTGATTTTCTCCATACTGAGGAGATCCTCGAGTGCGTGCCATCTTGAGGTTTAGACTTCTGGCATTGAGTAGCATTACCTTTAGTTTTTTTATCCTTGGGTTGTCTATGGAGGTGGGTTTGTCCTTTGAGCCTTGCCTAAAAAAGGCACTATGGGGGTGGCAAAAGCCTTGGCCAGTATATGAAAGACTAAGGTTGACAGGTGCAAGCCGTCCCTAGCGAAGCAACGTGGCTTGTTGAGCATGTCATCCCAGGCTGACAGACACTGGATCCCCTTTGAATGACACCAATACTTTAGCAGATTGTTGAAACTGATCATTTTGTCTTTATACTGTGGCATCATTCTTGGTGAGGGCAAGATGCTACTCAAGGTCAGGGTCATACCAGCCTGGGCTACATGGTCAGAGAGCTCCTGTATGTCTCTTTTCATGTAGTCTAGGGAGGTAATTCTCAGGTCATTCACACCAGCATGGACAATGACGGAGTCATACTTGTACTTGCTTTGGAGTGACCTGAGTGCTTGCATTATGTGGCGGATCCTGGCACCCGACAGGCAGCTTACAGTGACCTTCTCCTTGTTCAGTCTGGTGAGTGGGACGTCAGTGTGCCGGACAATAGAGTCCCCTATAACAAATGTATTTGGTGTGTTGTTTGGCCTTAAGGGCTGTGACTGTGAGGCACACTGATTTTGTGTGATATGTGATTCGTGGGTATTGTTGAGGGGTGGCTGTTGCTTGGATATCTGCTTAGGAGGTCTTTGCTGTTTAGGCAGATTTTTATTTAGAGCTTCCGAGTATATTTTTGTGTGTTTATGTGTTGGGTATGCAGATGCAATAGGTCTGTGTGAGGCTGGATTTGTGGTGTGGGTGGTTACTTTTTCCTCCTGACTGACTGTGCCAGTCTTGGGTCGAGAGAGCTCTGCCTTCAGTTTGGCTGTGTAACTGCATCTCTCACATGTATTAGAGTTTGTTGGAAGGAGGAGAGGGTTGTCTGTGTACATAAGGCAATTGTAACATTGCCTCAAAATTCCCAGATTCACCAGCTGGACTGGAGAGTAACCGTGAAACTGACCCTTGGACATACCGGATTAGTATAGGGAACTGTTTTTTTACTGATCAGATTAGGGAAGGGAACTGATTTTTCACTTGATCAGGAAGGACCAATCGGGAGCCTAATACTTATGAGAAGTCAAGGAGGGTGTAGTGCTTTAGTTAGTTAGTGTTTCCTTATAACAGCTGAGCAAGTGCAGGGCTTTAGAAAGAGAATAGAGTGATTACTTTGAGAGTTTGAACAGTTCTAAGGGAAAAAGTGAAGAGCAAACTTTGTGGAGCCTGGAGTAGTTTAAACCTGTTTAGGCAGCGCTGCCCGACACTGCTCAGTGCGCAAAACCGCGCAAAAAGAGAGTTGTAGGGTTTTTTATATGGGCTTAATCTGCTTAAATATTGAGTATGACTATGTAAGTATTTCAGTTTTGCTGTCCTCAGTTGCTCTTGCATTATGAAATGCTAGTTTGTTGCCTTTGCTAAGGAGTCTTTTGTAAATTAACTAGCAACTGAATGGTTACTTACAAAAACAAACAAATAACAATTGATACAAGCAGACTAAGCCTACACTCAGATTCCTTCTCTTCCTGCCTGAGCAATGTCTTACATTTTGTTTGGCCTCCGCTTTTACTTCCCTTGTTTCCTCTTCATTTCTGTGTTTATGCTTAACTGTTGGAGTGGAAACACACCCTGCATGACACTACTGCTATCCTTCCTATGTGCACCCAGCCACTTAAGAATATATTTACAACATTCCTAAACTTCTTACCATCAATGAATTCTTGGCACAAAATTCATCTCGAGAATGTTTTATATTTAAATAGATACATTTCATTCCATTTCAGACCTACCTGCTTTGATGGTTTTCTACTGTATATATTATGAATATTTTACATGACTTACAAAATAGTTTATACTGGATAAAAATGTGCATTGATTTGCAGTACCACTTCCTGCTGTCAAATGGAAGAGAGTTGTGGCTCTTTCTGCTTTAAGGAGTTATGGTTTTGTATCATTGCCCTGTATGAGGTTTCACAACAGCAGTTTAAAAAAAACAATCCTCTGCAAAATAAGTTTTCAGTTAACCAAAATGTAAGGGGCGTATCAAGAACTGAATGTATATAAGATAATAAAGACAAAACACAATGAATGTTAACATTGTAAAATTCTATTTTCTTTCAATTATTCAGGAGAAAAACTCTTAACAACTGCCTAAAGTACTGCATATAAAATAATATTAATTATCCCATATGACCTTCCTTTACCATTTCCTTTAAATGCTTCTATGATTTCTTTTTCTGACATTCAGTTACTGAGGTTTTATGAAAGACACAGATGTTATGTGATTCTATCTCGCCTACATTCAGTACTGATGGGCTCGGAGCCGATCCCTCGGCTCCGACTCGGCACGCTATGCTATAGAGCGAGGCCTCTTATTGGCTGAGCTATTTCTTATCCCAGGATGCACCACCACTAATCCCCCAGATCTCGTTTGCCGCTTACAAGCTAGGACGTGGTCTCATACTTGGCTGGGCTAAGTACTGTTTTATTCAGAGTTTTCCTGTCAGGAATTTTGCTATTTTGAACCCAAAAGCTGTTTTAACAGCTATTGTTGTTTTACGAGTGTGTTTGGAAGAAATGTGTTGAGAAAAATTGTGTTTTTGTTAAGGGAAGGTTTCCCGTTTAAGTTAGAGGGGCCTTCCCTTATTCCTATCTAGCATTTTTGTGTTTTCAGGAGGTCAAGTACCTGCTTAAGTTAGAGGGTCTTGACCCTCATTTTCAGTGATTGTAGTACTAAATTGTGTATTGTTTTCTGACATTGTGTTTGTCTCAAAAAAAAAAAAAAAAAAACTTACTTAGTTTTCACTTTCTTTGTGGTAAAACCTTGTTTCTTAGTGTTAGTCAGCATGTCTAAGGAACATAGACCCTCTGGGTTTAAAAAGTGCGCGAGGTGTGGTTACAAAATGTCCATAACGGACGACCACTCCTCGTGCGTTTATTGTTTAGGCACCAAGCACCTACAGGAGTCCTGTAGTGTGTGTCACGCCTTTTCTTCTAGAGTCCTCCAGGAGAGGAAGAATAAATTAATATTAAAAGGTTTGATTAAGCCCTCCTTCGAGGAGGCCTTATCTTCTTCTTCCTCTCCTACCAAGAAGAAAAAGCGTCGGCTCCGACCAGTCTGTCGGAACCGACTGCCAAAAAACCTAGGCAGGCTTCTCCATCAGCTCCACGGACTTCGGAGCCGAGGGCGGAATGGTCTGCCTCGATGCCTCCAGTCTTGACCCCCCTGGTTTCGGAGCCGAGGACTGGGGCATCGAGAGGCGGGTCACCTTCATCGGCTCCACTGATTTTGAAGCCGATGAGGGTTGCCGGCTCAGACTCTTCCCCTTCGGCACCAAAGTCCTCCTCGGCACCGAGGGAAATTGTTTTGAGATCTCCCTCGGAACCGATAGTGGTCGAATCCATTTGGAGCCGGTCCCCTAGTCCTATGGAGCCCATGGAGAAGTCGGTTCAGACCCGATTGGTGTCATCTAGATCCTCCAAGATGTCTGATTCAGACATCGACAGGGTGCTCCTAAGACTTTTCCAGTCTCCGGTGTTTCAAAAGTTATTTTCGGCTCCAGCCCATTCGGCTTCGGAGCTGATGGTCCACCCTGCTATTATGGTTCCTCCTCCAACAGCCTCGGCACCATTGGAGCCGGTGCTGGTGGAGCCGATGGAGGTTTGCGGGTCGGGCCCGACCCTTACTCCAACTCTGGCTCTTGAGTCGGAGTTCAGTACGTGGACTTCTTCTGTCGGCCCTGGGGGGGACGCTTCGGGACTGATGTTTTCGGTCCCAAGCCTTCCTCTCGGTGCGTCGGCTGCGGGGGTGCCATCTACCGTTGTGGCCACAGAAGTGGGACCTTCCCAGGATTCTGGTGGTCCCGCCTTCAGGGTCATGAGGAGTGCGTTAGCCAAATCTTCTTTGGCTACCTCCACGGTCTCCCCAGCTCCTTCCCTGCATACTGAGACTGGGTCTTTGGCAGTCCCCCTGTCCTTAGGCAGCGGAGCCCCGGGGCCTGAGGTTACCCCCACTGGGGGTTCCCCCCCTCCTGGAGGTCCCTCTGAAGCTTCTTCGGAGAAACCCCCCCAGGAAAAGATCGTGCAAGAGGAAGCACGTTGACTCCCCTGATGAGTCTCTTACATTAGACACTGATCTCGATGATGCAGAGGGGTCCCCAAAGTCGTCCTCAGATGATGTCTCCTTTGCAGACATCCTGGAAGCCCTTAAACAACGAGGCGGCTGGCAATCCAAACCCCCTTCTGCTGATGAGTCAGTGTTCCTTAAGGCCTTTGGGGGTCAGCCCTCCGCCTCCTGGGTGTCTCCGCCCTTCGACGAGCTCCTGGATTTGATCTGTCGAAGGGCATGGGAACACCCAGATTCTGTGGAACCGGTGCCTGCTCGTCCTAATAAGTTCCTGTCAGCACCCCCGGAAAAAGAGTTTCTGACGAAAGGTGTGGCTGTAGATGCTTTGGTGGTGGCATCTGCTACCCAGCAAGATGTAGCAGAGGCTTCAACGTCCGTCCATCCTCATAATAATGAGTCTAGGAGCATGGATCGGTACGGTAAGTGCACCCTAAGTTCAGCGGCCTTTACATTAAGGTCCCTGAACTATCTCACGCACTTTACCAGATTTCAGAGGGATCTGATTAAAGAACTTTCAGATACCCTCTTGGGTAATCTGCCTGAGCAGCTGGCCCAGACGGTTGGCTCTCAGCTGGCTACGCTGTCGTCCATATCAAACTCGTCCATGAGGCTCATTTCTTATGAGGCCGAAGGGGCGAGTAGAGTGGCGGGTACAGGCATTGCTCTACGGAGACAAGCCTGGCTCTGCCTGTGTCATTTTGTGGAGGCCTTTAAGTCTTCCTTTGCCAACGCCCCCTTTGATGGGTCCTCTTTGTTTGGACCCAAGGTAAAGGACACACTGACCTGCTGCGAGCAAGAAGGTAAGACTTTGACTGCCGTAGGGGCACAATTTTCCACTCCCTTTCGGCCTTACCCCAAGGCTAAAAGAGGAGGGAAAATGTGGCTCCATAGATCTCAGAAGTCTTACCCCTCACAGCAGGATGATCCCCATTCTAGAGGCAGGGGAGGGGGAAATTCTTCTGGAAGACGCCGTCCCAGAGGCGGCAGAGGCCCTCGCAACACTGGAGACCGCGAGTCCTTTCGTGGCTCTTCAGCCTTTCACAGTCCCTGAGGGATTGCCCGACTGTGCAGCTCCGGAGCCAGTCAGGGGTCGTTTTTCGAGGCACCTGAAAGCCTGGGAAGGTATCACTCAGGACCGATGGGTGCTTCGAATTATCGCCGGAGGTTACGCCATCCCCTTTTCTCACTCTCCACCTCAGTCCAAAAAAATCCCGGACCCGCCACCCAATCAACGGGAAACTGCAGCCTCAGAAGTTTCAAAGCTGCTGCAAAAAGGAGTCATCCAACCGGTCCCCGCAGACCAGATCGGATTAGGGACTTACTCAAGATTCTTTTTGGTGCCAAAAAAGACCGGGGACTTGAGGCCCATTTTGGATCTCAGCATTCTAAACCATTCAGTCAAGAAGTCCAAGTTCCGAATGGTCACCCTACAATCCATTCTCCCACTGCTGGAGAAAGGTGTTTGGATGTGCTCCATAGATCTCAAGGACGCTTATTACCATATCATGGTACATCAAGTGTCCAGGAGACATCTGCGCTTCAGCCTAGGAGGCAGTCATTTTCAGTTCCGCGCGCTGCCCTTTGGTCTCACCACAGCCCCCAGGGTGTTCACCAAATGTTTGGCGGTCGTGACTGCTCACCTGAGAAGTCTAGAATTCCAGGTGTTTCCATATCTGGACGACTGGCTCCTAACTGCCACCTCCAAGCATCTACTATTGCGGAGCCTACAAGCCACGATATCACTGGGCAATTCCCTTGGGATCACCTTCAATTGGCCAAAGTCTGTGTTGCTGCCATCTCAACGCATAAGATTCATCGGAGTAGAGATAGACTCAAACCGAATGCGGGTCTATCTACCTACAGACAGGATACAAACCATACAAGCTCAAGTTCGAGCCTTACTTCCCAGATCCAAAGCCCCAGCCAGAATGGTCCTGCAGCTATTGGGATCCATGTCTGCCACTGTTCTTCTAGTTCCCCTAGCAAGGTTGCACATGAGAATTCTCCAGTGGCTTCTTTCAACTCAGTGGTCCTTTCAGGAACTCCCTCTCAGTCACCTCATATGGATCACGGAAACCTGCAAACAGGACCTTCGCTGGTGGCTGGTGCCCTCCAATCTGGATCAGGGACGACCCTTTGTTCCACCTCCTCCTGTGGCCACTTTGACCATGGACGCCTCCCAGATGGGGTGGGGGGGGGGCATTCCCTGGGCAGGTCAGTCCAAGGTAAATGGCATTCGGAAGAGACCCTACTTCATATCAACATCCTAGAAATGAGGGCGGTGCTTCTGTCCCTTCAAGCCCTTCACGATTACCTCCCTCAGGGCGTAATTGCCGTTCACTCCGACAACATGTCAGTGGTCTGGTACCTGAACAAACAGGGAGGGACCAGATCCTATCCCCTTTGCAGAGAGGCCATGAGAGTTTGGGAATGGGCAGTGTTGACCAAACACTTTCTAGTGGCGACTTATATCCCGGGCAAGTCCAATGTGATAGCCGACAGACTGAGCAGAACTATCCTCTCTCCACACAAGTGGTCTCTGAACATTGCAGTTGCAAATCAGATTTTCAGCAAATGGGAAGTTCCGTGTTGCGACCTCTTCGTGACTCCGCTGAATGCGAAGTGCAAAAAGCTCTTCTCCCTCACCCCGGCTCCGGGGAAGAGCCCTATGGACGCACTAGCCCGTCCGTGGCCCACCGGCTTGCTTTATGCTTTTCCTCCAGTTCCTCTCCTTCCCAGGGTGATCCAAAAGGCGTCTCTCTTGGGGAGCAAAATGATCTTAGTTGCTCCTTACTGGCCTCGTCAGGTATGGTTCCCCTATCTTCGGAAATATGCACTGGAAGGTCCATGGTTCCTGGATCAGATCCCAGACCTATTGGTTCATCAGTCGGGACTATTCCACCAGTCCCTACACACCTTAAAATTGACGGCTTGGCTCCTCCTCTTCCGACTATAGTCAGGAATCATACCTTGGATCCGAAGTTGTACACATTTTATCCTCGCCCCACAAGTCTGCTACAAAGAAATTGTATTCTAGCAAATGGAAAAGATTTGCTATTTGGGCTCAACTCCGGGGTCTGGATCCCATCACTATTCCCGTATCAGAAGTACTGAAATTTCTAACTTCCCTTTTCAATCAAGGATCTTCAGTCTCTACCATCAAGGTTCAATTGGCAGCTATTTCCAATTTTCACGAATCTATAAACCCACCTTTAATGAGCAACAGATTGTGTAAGACCTTCTTGAAAGGTGCTGCGCTTTTGAGACCTCCAATTTCTCATCCTGCTCCTCCATGGGATCTCGATGTGGTGTTACGTGCCTTAACTTCCTCCCCCTTCGAACCGGCAGCAACATGTGATTTAAAATTTCTATCGTGGAAAACTGCCTTTCTGGTGGCTATTACTTCTGCCAGAAGGGTTTCAGAGCTTCAAGCTTTATCTGTAAAACCTCCGTACTTGGTTTTTCACAAAGATAGAGTATCTCTCAGGCCAAATCCATCCTTTGCCCCTAAAGTTTGTTCCAGTTTCTGCCTACAACAGTCATTAGAACTTCCAGTCTTCTTTCCGAAGTATTCTAACAAAGCAGAGTTCATATTCCACACATTAGATGTCCACAGGCAATTGCGTTTTTATTTAGATAGGACCAAACAAACAAGGAAAACAGATCAGTTGTTTGTATCCTTTTCGGACAATAAATTGGGCAAAGCCGTCACAAAGGTCACTATTGCCAAATGGATCAGGGACTGTATTACTCAAGATTATTCTAATTCTAACAAAGAGCTTACCACCTCTGTCAAAGCTCATTCTACAAGGGCTATGGCTACTTCGGTAGCATTTCATTCTAAGCTTGCCATTAGTGACATTTGTGCTGCGGCTACGTGGTCCTCCCTGCACACTTTCATTTCCCACTACAAATTGGATGTGGCATCTAGAGGACGAGCTTCATTTGGTTCCACAGTGCTCAGGAGTATTTTCCAATGAGCCACCCAGGATTTAGGTGCTAGGGACGCTGTCCCATCAGTATTGAATGTAGGCGAGATAGGATCACATAACATCTTTTAGTTATGTACTTACCATAACTTTAGATGTTTGGGATCCATCTCGCCTACATTCCTAATAACCCACCCTCCTTCCCCCTTCCTTGGAGATCAGAGGATATCAGAAGGTCCGAATCCTGTTGTTTCATCTTGAAACATCTGGCAATGTTATATAAACAAGTTGTGTACGTGTGCATGAATGCGGACAAACAAGATCTGGGGGATTAGTGGTGGTGCATCCTGGGATAAGAAATAGCTCAGCCAATAAGAGGCCTCGCTCTATAGCATAGCGTGCCGAGTCGGAGCCGAGGGATCGGCTCCGAGCCCATCAGTACTGAATGTAGGCGAGATGGATCCCAAACATCTAAAGTTATGGTAAGTACATAACTAAAAGTTATTGAATTATCTTTTTCCTAATTTCTTTTTATTTCTAATTTCTTTTGTTTTTTAGCAAATCTAATACTGCAACATCCAGCTAGATATCCCCATGTACTGGTTCAGAAGCATTTGCACTGTGCTAAGGCAACAACTGTAAGTTGCTTTTTTATTAGTGTTGAAGTCACGGTTACCATTTAGCAAACACCTATGGGAACACTTCCTGCACTCTTTGCAAGAAAGCACATTTTCAGACTGCAAATAGTATTAAGAGCTTGACCTGTATAATTATTATTGATTAATAATGATTAATATTGATTGAGTAGTTATGAAATGAAAAACAGAAACTGAAAATTAGTTTTACACTGTTACATTTTAGATACCAAAAAACATAGTTGTTTTGGATTTTAAAAACTCCATTAAAAACAACGTTCACTCATATGAACATTTTTTGTCTATATATGTAGATGGTTCCCTATCAGAAGCCTGAAACACTATAAGCATGAAAATCAAAATCCTGAAACCAAAAGCCTGAAAACTCAAAATCCTGAAAACCCAAAATCCTGAAACTCAAAATCCTGAAAACACAAAATAGGCATACTGACATCATTGTGGCTTTGCTATTGTTAGCCCTGTGGTGTTAGGTCATGCGTTGGGTTCAGGTAAGTGTGCGGTTGGTTTTATGTTAGGTTAGTGTATAAGTGAGTTAGGTTAGGGGCGCAGGTTAGGCATGTATGCAATAGTGACAAACATTAGGGTTAGGGGCAGTTTAAGTGAGTTAGGGTTAGGGTTAGGTGAGTGTATAGTGACGGACCTTAGGGTTAGGGTTAGGGTTAAGGTCAGTCGGTAGATATTAGTGTGTTTGTATTGGCATATTAGCATTATTTGTGTTTTCAGGATTTTGACTTTCAGGATTTTGGGTTTTCAGGATTTTGAGTTTTCAGGCTTTTGGTTTCAGGATTTTGATTTTCAGGCTTATAGTGTTTCAGGCTTCTGATAGGGAACCATATATATATATATATATATATATATATAGAGAGAGAGAGAGAGACGTAGACAGATGTACATGCAGATTCATATATATAGGTGTTTACAAGTATAGATGCAGATTCAGACTCTTGGTGGATGCTGACCAGAAAAACTATGGGAAATAACCAGAAGAGGACATTCAGTAGGTATTCCCAAAGAGTATCAACAAATGTAACTATGGATTTATTAGTTCTATGTGCTTGGAGCTGTAAGGCAATTTGACCAGAACTGCAATGCCAAGCCTGTCAGCAGTAAGAAATATTGTGCTTAGTTGAATGACTTTAAAAGTGGACAAAAAATCACAAAACTGAACTGCATGTAACCTGAAGTATGTTAAGCATAACTGTGCTTTTTTTCATTTAAGTGAAAGGGAGCATTGCTTTGACTGTTTTGCTATAAATGAACTATAGTTTGTGTGTGTGTGTGTGTGTGTGTGTGTGTGTGTGTGTGTGTGTGTGTGTGTGTGTGTGTGTGTGTGTGTGTGTGTGTATCTGTGTGTGTCTGTGTGTGTGTGCACTTGCGCACATGCGCGTGCTCATGTTTGTGTAGCATTGTCATGACACCTTCTTTGTAAATAGTTTTCTAACTAGTCTATACCTGTTATGGTTGGTTATTGTGCTATTATCTTAAGTAGGATTGATTTTCTCCCATTAATGTGCATGTTACGTTAAAGTAGAAATCAATGTTTCATTTTAGGCAGAGTAGGTTTGCTTAACATAGTAGGACTGAAAGATACAGGGTCAGATTCATTAATCCTTAGACTAAGTGCACACAATCTGTGCTTTCTAGTCACTCAGAAAGATGACACTAAGTGTACAGGTAGTCTATACTTTGTGGTAACCTTTATGAACCCCCTTGATATTTAATGCTGGAGGAAAATCAATAGGAAAACTAAAATTAGGAGGGAGAAGGTGTGAGTTATGCCCTTGTTGTTTGTTCAACCAGAACTTAGTACTGGTATGAATGAATCCCAGAGACAGTCTATCCTTTTTTTAGCAGGCCATCTTTATCTCCTCTTGCCTTTATATTTCTTCCTAAATCTTCTTTACCAAATTTTCTTCTGCTTTCCTGTACAAATGACAAAGCCAACATAATCGGTTATCATTAGCACTTTCTCCATTTGGGGGTAGCTTGGCTTCTACTCTGAAGCAATTGGCACAATGGGTAAGGTGTTTACTTCCCATGTATAAGGTACAAGGTTTGATCCTTACCTCTGGTAAGAGGTCATTGATTGATTGAACTAAACTGCATCTATCCCACAATGTGTATCCTACTACTTATATGAGGTCCTTTATCTTTATTTATTGTTATTTTTAACAATTTTTCTAACAAGTAAGAAGGCCAGTCCCCAGACCTTTTTCTGCACACAAACAAGGGTCATTTCATAGCTGATGCAGAATTATGTGCAGAAATACCTTTCATCTCCTAACATAGTGCAAAAGTAATGAGTGTGTTTGCACTAAACCTGAAAGTTCTATACTTAATACTTTCTTCTGTCGATAACTTTTTATAGGTTCATAGGTTCATAGGTAGGTACTAGGCTATTGGCCCTAGGGCCTATATAAGCCTAGCCAAAAAATGTACCCTGGCTTTCGCCACCCAAGAAAATTATTTTCCTGTACCCGTGTTGAGCAGAGCCACAGAAGTGATCCCTGGGGTGAATTTCCCATTTCCCATCCAATCATCAAGATTTTTCTTGAAGAGTGCTAATGAGGAGCTCTGTTTGACACAGATAGGTAGTCTGTTCCAGAGTATGAGAAGTCTCTGGGACAGGAATCTATCCCTCCAGCATGTTCTGTTTATTGTGGTGACAAGCTTTAGGTCCCTAGAGTGTGTAGCTCGGAGGGATTGGGATTTCTTTAAGTGGAGCATGTCCAACAGCTCTGGGTTTGAAATAGCTTTGTATGTTAGGCAGAGATCACCCCTGAGTAGGCGATATGCGATGGAGTAAAGCTGTAGTTTTTTTAGACAGTCTGCATAGGGCATCTGTTTGAGGGCAGTAATCCTCTTTGTGAGGTATTTCTGTGGTCTTTTCAGTTGCTGTAGATGTCTTGTGAGGTACATACCAAAAGGGGCATTGTACTCTATAATGGATCTAATGAGTGATGAGTAGAGGGGAACAATGACCTCTTTTTTTCTGGATGAGAATCCTTTTGTGATGAGATGAGCCACATAGAAGGATTTCCTGACCACTGTGGCGATGTGATTATCAAAGAAGAGACTACTGTCCACCTGTGTCCCAAGGTCTCTTATCACATTTTTGGCATTAAGTAGACTACCAGCTATATGGTAGTTCATGGGTACAGAGTTTTTACCAAAGGGGATGACAATACACTTTTTGGCATTGAGCTTCAGGCCATGGCTTTGACACCTGGTATCTGTCTCAGTGAGGCCCTTTTGTAGTTTGTCCACATCTTTAGGAGTTTCGATTATGGCTCCTAGTTTGCAGTCATCTGCAAACTTTGTTAGCCAAAGACTTTCTGTGTTAGCCTGCACTTCAGAGAAGTAGATACCAAACAGGAGAGGACCCAGGACTGAACCCTGTGGTACTCCACTTGTCACTGGTCTGAAGTTGGATTTCGAATCCACTACTTTCACAGTGTGGGTTCTGTCTGTGAGCCAGTTGGCAACCCATCTTGTGACATAGGGATTTATACCTAGTTTAGTGAGCGTATCTATAATTCCAGAGTGGGGGATGGTGTTGAAAGCTTTGGCGAGATCTATATAAGCTGTATGAACCATTTTACCCTCATCTATGGCTTTGGTGACTGCTTCAAAGAAGTCAATCAGGTTTAGGAGACATGATCTGTCTTTTACAAATCCAAACTGGGTAGGGTCCAGAGTTTGGAGATTACCAGTGTCTTTGTTTATGAGTTCCACAATGATACATTCCATGGCCTTGCAGACCGGGCTCGTCAGGCTAATGGGGTGGTAGTTCCCGGGGTCCGTCGTGGCTCCCCCTTTGTGGAGTGGGATAACCATCGCAGTGTGCCATTCAGTGGGTACAAAGCCTGAGGTGAGGCTATGATTGAACATGGTACTTAGGTAGGGTGCCAGTTCATTCTGTATTTCGTGTAGAACGCAGCCTGGGATATTGTCAGGTCCCATGGATGCTGTGTTTTTGGCTTTGGAGAGTGTGTTTTTTACCTGTGCAGCCATGATTATATGAACTTTGCATTCTTCCGGTATAGAGATGGGCCCTCTAGGGGGTGAGATGGGGTAAAGTTAGCACTGAACCTATCTGCTAGGATGTTGGCAATATCAGTTGGTTCTGTATATTTAGCACCATTGTGCTGTAACTCAGAGCAGATCTGAGTGTTGCTATTGAGATTCTTGACATAGCTATAGAATGCTTTGTGGTTGTCTTTAGAGTCAGTGGCAATTTTGTTTTCGTAACTAGCTTAGGAGGATTTTATGAGGGATCTCAGCTTCTTACTGAGGTTGACCAGGGAGTTCCTCCAGTCATGGAGTTTTACTCTTTTTTGCAACCGTTTCTTTCTTCTGTTGTAGAGTTTGTTTATGGCAGAGGTTTAGTGTTTTCATTAATACTAAATGACCCCATTAATATTAAATGAAAGTAATTAAATTTTGCTAAGTTGTTCATGGATGATCCATAAATGCAATCTGAACATAAACACCTTCTGCTTCTTATTAAAAATAGAGTGGCCCTTTTTCTTTCTCTGGTAAGTGTCATATGCGACATTGTGCAGCAACTTAGTGCGTTAAACATGCTCAGTTTGATGAGAGGAGTCGGAAAGATAAAGCCTAAACTGTGTCTTTTTCGTGTATCTTTTTGTATGTCATAGAATGATATTCCACTTCCAAATTGTCATCTAGCTTTATCCAAGGGGATGTCAATTCATTATTCAACCCAGAAATACCCCAAAACGTCTGTTTTACCAATTAATAAAGAGAGGCCCTTTCCTGCTCTGTAGAATTCCATAGATATAACACCTAAATATGCACAAAGTACAATAGATACATAAGTATATAATCTGCTGTACATACCTGGGCTTTTAGTATCTTCTCGGTGCTTGCTTATTTATTTTATTCAAAAATGTGCTACAACAAATATAGTTGGAGTACAGCCCTCAGATATACCCATCCTCATTTCAGCAGAGTTTTCTAACGTCTTACTATGTCTAACTATGTCTAAATCCAAGTTATTAACCCATCAGTAAACTCAAATCTATTTACATCTCCAGGTAAGTTCATTCCTTCCACAATGGAGACTAATATTAGCTCAAAGAAATATTCATGATGTTATGACCTGTCACCATTTCTTGCTTTCATTTCAGGACAGCTGTACTACTCTTAAATGTCCTCACAATGCTGTACAAAGACTCGTGTCTTTCTTCTTCTTGGAAAATGATATTTTGTGGTTTTGCCACCATGCATTCTGTTTTAGTGAATGGTATTGTGGCCATTAATATGCAGGTAACGTCAACGTTTGTGTTATGATCAAATCCTGTAAATCATCTTTCTGGTTAATTATATATACAACATGCACATAGATCAATTTTTCAGAAATTTGTTAACTTATAAGCATGTATTTTCTTTCACTGGACCTCTAAATATGGAGAAAGTTTTGTCAAAGATAGTTGTGCATATGTCAGTATGCAAACAATTGGAGAAGGTACAGTATGTTGTTATGTTTTTGAAAACTCACACAGCCAACATAACTGCCTGGTGGCATTTTTCATTATTTTAGATTTTCAATAAAAACCTTAGTAAATTTTTATTTATTTATTGTTGGTCCAACTGAGCCAGAAGCCCATTTTCAGTGGAGACCCGAGGAGAAAAGCTCCAGTGCAATACAAACAAATTGCAAAGGTACATTTAAAATTCACAATACAATAAGAAAAAATGAAACAACTGGTAAGCATTAAGCAGAACAAAGCAGTTACATAAGACAGGAAAATCAAGTACAAAATAGCTAGTAAATAAAATTGAAAATTGAGAGAAAGATTATGTACAAATCTAGTTACAAATCTACTATCTATTGAAATATTCATATTTACATAGGTTGAGTTACCCAGAGCTGGTGACTTTTGGATAGCATTAAATAAATTAGAAGCAAGATTAATTCTAAAATGTAATACTTTGATACTAAGAGGCCAAACTTTAGATGTACCCTGGCAGTATGTAATATAAATGTTATATGATATTAGGTCTTGCCATTCGGTATATAATGTTTTGTTTCAAAAGACTGTGTGCATGGGTGTGTGCTCGCAAGTGTTCATATGTGTGTGTGTGTGTGTGTGTGTGTGTGTGTGTGTGTGTGTGTCTTTAAGATACTAATCACCAATGGGTTCTAATTCCATTTATATGATATACTGAGTAGAAATAAAGATTTTTTTTTTCTTTCCTTACATACAGAAGCTATATTTCTAGGGAGCAAGGGAAAATTTTTGTGCATCATATTTCCAGTTGTACAACAAAAGTGTGCAATTAGTGTTATCATTCTGTGAAGTGTGTTATATAATTATTTTTTAATCTGTTTGCTGCCAGGTATACCTACAAAACACAGTTGTCCCTTTTCATGGACAATTCAAGAGCACCAGCTAGTTAAGTGACTTTTTCAGAGTCACAGAGAAGGCAAAGAAAGGTGGAGGGAATCAGATTGTGCACCCTGAATGCCGGAAGAAGCTTATTAACAGTTCATATTTAGCCTTTCCTCTAACCACCACATCACTTAATAGCCAAGTCAACTGTGGATATGTTGTCTCTGCATACACAATAAAATATATTTTCAATGCTTTCTTGTAACATTTACTTGACTGGAACATCAGCATGTCTTTTTCCTGTATTTATTTTGAAACATTATTATGCATGAATACTTTTTGCTTGACATTTATCATTTTCATTTTATTAAATATTTCATGCTTCTGTCTGGAACAGGAGCAAGACCACAGACTGTGGCCTGCCTGCTCTTCCTTAAATGTTCTAGCTGGATAGTCAAGGTCTCCATTGTTTGTTAATGGTACTTCCAGAAATGTGCTCTGTGACAAACAGCATATCCAGAGCCTTACAGTTTTCCATAATGCTGAAAAGCATATGTTTAAACAAAAATCCATGACTGGGCATGATTAAATCCTGCATTACCTACCCTCAGGTGTGAATTATTGTTATTACACAATGACATTATTTAAGGAAAAAAGTCTCCTGTGTTGCCCTGTCCCTCTTAAAACTTTATGCTATTGTGCTAAATCACCAAGGATTAGAATAAATAAGTAAATCAGTAAAGCCCAACAGTAGTGTTTCATATTTTTTTTTTCAGAAAATGCATGTCGATGCAGAAGTAATTGTTTAGTGTAAAAGTGCTGGAACTGAACTTTTTTTTTTTTTTTTTTTTTTTTGTAGTTGAAAGGTAGAAATAAAAACTTTCACCCTTCTCTTTAATACCCAATGTTTATGACAAAGAGCGCAGGGCAGCAGCTGCTTGGACTTCAATTTATTTTCTCTGCTTTGCAGAGATAAAAGCTGGTCAGCTGCAGCTATTTATTTTAATAATTAGAATCGCCGGAGGTCTGGTTTGTTTTCTCCACTTCATTCAAGATGAGGATATGGCAACTTCTGTTGTCTAGAGAGAGGTTTCTGTTGACAAGACTTTTTCCTGTTTGGAATGGTTGATTTACAAAGTGCATGCTGATTGCTCTGTCCAATGAGAGTGTATGTTTTTAAATCTAAAAAGGACTTCTTGTATAATTGCTCTTCTTCCCCTGTTTTTGAAAGCAAACCGTTTTTAATATATATTTCTGCAATGTTCTTGGAGGAGGTGAGGGGTAACATACACCGTTATGTCACCCTGAACCTTTACTACTTGCCTTGGTAGGTATCATTTTCTTTGAATAATGTGCCGTCTGTGACTGCATCCATGTTGTCTTGTTATGATATTCCTGCCTGAATTCCTGCACATTGTAACAATGTTTGGTCATGGTATCTCAGGAACTCTGGTGTGCTGGACAATCTCCTTCACTGTGTAGTGACCAGTTTAAGCCAACTGTTACATATTTCAAGCTGTTTTTATTTATTAAAGCTGAAGCTCTCTTTTTTTACAGTCAGGCATCGATTTTACTTTTTTTTTCTGTTCTAAGGAAACTGATTGTGAGCCTTCCTATTAGATCTGCACGTGCATCAGGATCCCTAAGTATTATCCGGTTCTTATGCAGGGCAGGAATATGATACCAATTAATCTGGATCTGCAGATTATCCATCAATCTGGGTGGTGAATAGTGTCTGCCAATATGTTTTATGTGCTGTCAAAGACCTATGTTTTCTGCAAAAAATTACAGGCAACAGGGAAACAGAAAAATAACCGTCCCAGTTATTTTGCTAGTGACGCTCCCTGTGGGTCACAGTAACAATGGCCTTTTCCTCCAACATTGGTGAAAATCTGTTGTTAAAGAGAGAGACTGCAAATGCTACATTTAAATGATGGGTTTGATTTACTTATTAAGTATTTATTGGCACGTCTCCTAACTCTTCTGTCTGTGTGTCTCTGTCACTGCTGACAGTTAAAGGTTAGTGATTTATGCTTATTTTATGCATTCCTTAAGTTTTTAGGGAATTACATCAGAAGAGTTAAAACCCATACTTGTGGTAACACTGGTAGTCACCCTTATAATAAATTATGCATCTTTGCTGTTTTTATACATACATACATACTTACACTGAACTCAGGCTAACTTTATTGAGATGATTAGAACCAAATGTTAGGTAAACTGAGCTCAGGGACATATAACATGTCTTTGTGCATTATGAACTTACACTGTGGTATTGTTTGCTAATTAGAAACAGAGAGAGAAAAAATAGAATAGTGGAATTATCTGCACTTACCATCATTAAGGAATTGAACCTTGTGATAGGTCACCTCCTTATCTATATCATCTACAAGCAAAGGTAATGTATCTGCTGCTCCTTCTTTGCAGACTTGTATCATGTTTCTGTTATATACACTATCATCTACAAGCTAAGGTAATGTATCTGCTGCTCCTTCTTTGTAGACTTGTATCACGTTTCTGTTATATACACTATCATCTACAAGCTAAGGTAATGTATCTGCTGCTCCTTCTTTGCAGACTTGTATCACATTTCTGTTATATACACTGAGCCTAGAGAGAATGATTTTTTACCTTTTTATGCAGACATCATCTATAGAAATACATTGTGTAGTACTCACCATTTATTTACCAAAGTGATATGTAATCTTGTACTGTCTAGGATTATGTCCTAATACTTAATGTTTAAGATCATCAATCCATTGTTTCAAGGATCAATTCTACCATGCTTTCCTGTTGAATCTATAAATAATCTGGTCTCACAGGCACAGATATATCCAACGAAGCTACAGAAGTATCCATACATGGGAGCTGTCCAGAGCATGACATTTCTTTACTTTTCTTTCCTACAATACTCTTTCCAGTTTCCAAAGCATGACATTTCTATTCAGAACAGATCACTACCTGACTAAGGCCATGACTCCTCTGAAAATTTAGTACCATTAGCATCTATAAGATCATAATGTTCCCATTTGTTTTGTTTTTTTTTTTGTTTGTTTTTTTGTTTTGTTTGTTTTTTCTTTGCTTGTTTATTTTTTTTAGTCTTTTTTTTTAATTGTGCTTTAGTGTGTCTTTATTGCATTTCCTTTGACCAGCACAGAACCTATGATCAACACTGTTTTGGAGGCATAGAATCAGTCCTGTCTATTGACAATGAAACATTCCAAAACAGTGTCCACTACAGAAGAATTAATATCTGAGCACCATTACTTCAATGTGAGTGATAGCGGCTACTTCACGAACACTAACAAAAGCACAGTGGTCTTGTCACTTTATGTGGTAGATTTTCTAATGGTGTAATTTGTGGTACTTCTCCAGACATTTTAGATGACATTCTTAAGTCACTCAAGTTTCACATTCATAAAGAAAGGTTAAGGAGGGTGGCAAAATTATGTTGTGGATCTTATACCTTATACTTATGTACCTTTTCCTGCATCATTTCTCAATCACCATGCAAGGCTGCCCCCTCTCAGAACCTTAACTCAGCCTCTAGAATTGCTCATTGATGTAATTTACATGTATTGTCATTCTAGAGGTTAATATCCTTAAGAAACAATCTTAGCAGATATTGGAATATACAATCTATTCTCTATGTTCTCATTTTCTGTAATTACAGTCCTGCTTATCATGATAATGCATGGCTGCTATTAAGTCTTCTGTAAAATTTTTGGAATACAATGAATTTTATTAGTTTGGAGTACTGGCTAACATAACTTCATTCTTAAGAACTGAATTCCATAATGATGTTCCAAAGAACTCTGAATTGTATCTCTTCAATTATTAGTCCATTTTTTTTCTTGATGGAACTAGAAAAGAGTGCAGAATAATGTTTTCTTGCCTCAAATAAAGTCAGCAAAGGCAATATTCCAGCAGGTTTGTTTCCTTTACTGGTTGCCAGTAGACGTTACAGTTCTTATTAAAAGTCTTTTGTTAAATGAAATCTTTTTGCCGCTTTAAATTTCTCATGCATGTTTAAACCTCACAATACTCAATGTGAAAATTCATCATTCTATTTAGCCTGACACTGTTCAAAGGAATTGCAACGTGGGAAAATATGACATTTTCAAGACAGTGTTGTACAGAAACAAAAATAATGTCATTTGAAAAGTAAAGCACACTCTGTAAATGGCAAAAAAAGCTTCTGCTCACTTAATTAGGACTAGTGTGGTTTCATTCAGAGAAAATTAAAATGAATCATAATATCATTAGGAAAAATTCTCCGCTTTGTAAAACCTCATCTGTATCTGCTCCTAATTAAAACACACTTGAGAAACTTTATTGCTACTTCTCAATGTCTGCCTAGAAAAAAAAAATGGCTTTTAACTGCACATTGTGGTTTGGTCTGTTACAAATAAAGCTTTTGGTAATCTTAATAAACCTTTCATTTGCTTGTTTCCAAAATGGTAATTATTTTGTTTTGCAGAAAATAGTCGACTCACAAAGAAAAGTTATGGTCATCCTTACAATGCGGACATACCAATACAATGACATAGCAGATGGCCTACCATGAGTTATTCTGTCCATGCCTGAGCTTAGATATATTTTAGGCATCTGTAAATACAGAGTAATGCACTGTTTTTAAAGATTAATGGAAAGGGCTAGAAAGAGAATGAATGTGCAACTTTTCTTTTTTATGATTGATTTTTCGGGGGGCTGCATGCCAACAGTGCTTACATATTGAATTTTCTGGCCTGACCAAGGTCTTCCTTCTAGCACTGCCCATAAAAAAGGTGATATAAGTGACCCATTTAAAGTCATCTGTTTAGTTTAACACTTTTTGAAGTTTGCTATATAGGTAGAACAAAACCCAGTGTCTTCATTTTATTCAATCACCTTATGTCTGAATAGCAGCAGTTGCAGGATAGCAGTAGTCCTCAATGGGATGCAGAGCTCAGCACCTTCATCTTCTTCGCAGATCTGGTCTGTTTTTGCCAGCTTTCTCTGTTCATGTGTGCTAAAAGCTTTCCATATGACAGTGCCTCTTTTTCCATTTCCTAATGCACTTGTGTCATATATCTGTGAGCACACTCATCATGTATGTATCCTCAGGCAGTTCAGTGGTCAGTGGGCTGTGTGGCCACATGCCATCAATACTCAAAAAAACAAAGAGAACTGCTGCTTCATTACTTGCTTTTCTTCTTCTACCACCTAACCCTTCTACCCACACTATAAAAAGACACCTTGGATTGCCCTAGAGGTAGTCTAATAAAACTCTGAAGGATTTCCTAACTCGACTTCCAGTTGAAAGTGAGAGAAACATCAGTTATCCAAAATCACGGACTGCTGAAGTCCTTTCCTGTGAAAGGAACCACTTGGCCACCATGGTGAACTTTGCCCTTTCTGCAATGAAGTGTGATCTTGCAGTTGTAGTATTTAAGTAGGGGGGATGTGGGGGTGAAGAGGGAAAGGATTTCAGCAGCCTGTGTGTAACTGAAAAGGAGGTGATTTTCTACATGGACATAAGATGAGTATATCCTCATTGCTGAATAATTAAAGGTTACATTGTTTTAATGCTACAGTAAAAACATTGTAGCTACTATACCTGACTTTGCTTATAATTTGAATATTAACATTCATAAGATCGTAGTTAAGGACTAATCTAGCTGCCCTTGCAGAACATTTTAAGCCTAGATAATTTCCCTTTTTGTGATTGAAATTACATATCCTATCCTATTTGGTTATAGACTGGCATTATTCATGTGTTCCAAATGTTAGCAATGTTTTCTGCCTCTTCAGTGCAAGAACCAGACTGTCAAATACTTCTACACTGGGAACTTACTATATAATGTTTTGCTGGTGTTGCAGTGATTGGTACTGATACTGATACTGGTACTGAAGAGTTTTCTTCCTGTCTGGTAGTTTTGTGAAGAACCAAAACAGTAGTACCTCTTTTACTGATAAAATTTTACTGCAATTCTTAATGCATCTCCCTAAAATGTTTGGTAAGTCATGCAGCAGAAGGAACTCAGATCCCAAAAAAACAAGACATTGTGACATCTTTTCATTCTCATAGTTTTAGAAAAACTATTAAAGAGGTCTGAGCTTGGAATTAAGTTGGAAGAAGCTAAAAAAAAAATAAAGACACGTCATAAACTGCACAGCTGTTCTAGAATGGAACATGGTCATGCAAGTGCACGCATGTGCTCACACACACACACACACACACACACACACACACACACACACACACACACACACACACACACATGCGCACACACACACAAAACCACCAAATGAATATAGTTAAAATTATGTACAAAGGCGCTAACCAATGTTCTATTTTTGCATAAAAAGTGGTTGCATGCATCCACATGTAAAAGAAAACTTGTTTCTTGTCACAATTTAAACAGCTATGTTTAAAAACTTGCTACTTGATGCTGAAGACCAAACTACCAGACCTATATTTACGGTATTAATAGCAATAGCTGGGCAGGAGGCACTTAGGTCAGTTTGGGTTCCGCCAGTAATTATGCTGGATTAGCATAGGTCAGTAATTGGAAATTAGTTATGTAATTGCTAAACTGTTAATTTATTAGTCTGGCAATTACATAAGTGAATGACAATTACTTACCCATGCTAATTCATCATAATTAGAGGGAATACCCAAAATGACATAGGTGCCTCCTGCCTACACATTAATACTAATTCTGTAAATATGGCTCCATAAGCTGCATATTTTGTGTTCAGAAACAAATTATTTAAAAAATTGTTTTTCTTTAAATGCTGTAAAACAAACTTGTTTTGGCATAAAAAAGTGTTTGCATGCATACGTATGCATGACTTTCTTGTGGCAAAACAAGTTTGTTTTCAATATTAGAAACACATTCTTTGTGCTCTGCTACATATGCCTTAAGTATCTTAAACACAAACTTAAAGTATGACAGGTAAGGGGCAGAATGAGAATGAAGTAAAATTTCAGATTGGATGATTTATATACTTTTCCTAGTAATCATGCTTTTCACATTATCTTTACTGAATGTTTGGTTTGTGAACTAACGCCTTTGTTTATAATTTGTTTTCTATAGAATGAAATGGAAGTTCATTGCCATAACAAGAGCTTACATCATTTCCCTACAGATCTTCCACGCAACATTGACAAAATTGATCTATCAAAAAACCACCTCAAAAACATAACTAGAGATCTATTCCAGTTTTATGACATGCTTCGTTACCTGGACCTAAGTTCAAACAAGATAAGCTCCATTGAACCTGGTGTCTTTCAGAACATGACCATGTTGGAAGAATTAAATCTTGCAAATAATTTGTTATCGGTGCTTGCCAGTTCAAATGGTCAAAGGTTGGGCTGTCTTCCAAATGTTAAGAAACTTAACCTGTCAAGCAACAAATTGTATACGGGAATGACTGAATATTTCATACACGATGCTCCATCTCTTCAATATCTCTCCTTAACCAAGAACAGTATTACAGGAATAACACAGAACACATTCCGAGGTGCTCCTAACTTAATCAGCATCGACCTAAATCAAAACATGATTTTAGAAATTGAAGAAGGTGCCTTTGAAACTCTACTTAATCTTACAAGTCTCTATTTGCACATGAACTCAATCACCTGTATTTTGGATTTTAACCTTTTTTCACTACAAATTCTTGATCTTAGTAGAAACAGCATAGAGTCTTTCCAACCTGCAATATCTGAGCAAGAATTTAAACTACAGTGGTTAAACTTAAAGGAAAACAAACTTATTACATTCCCCACATTTCCAAAGAGAAGCAACTTGACATATGTCAATCTATCCCATAATATAATACAACGTCTTAATGTGGAGGCCCCAGAGCAAGAAGATGGATACATGGGCTTCAACCATTTGGAAAGGAGCAATGATTTTTTCACCCAGTCTCTTTATAATAGCAGAGACCACTCATCCTTTCACAGTTTGTCCAGTATTCAGAATCTGGATTTAAGTTACAATGAGATCAAAACTATTTCAAATGATTTTTTTGAAAGCATGGTTTCCCTTCAGTTTCTGAATCTTAGTAACAACTGTCTTCAGAGTTTTGTAGTGACTAAGAATGATTTGAACTCTCTTTTAACACTAGATTTAAGTTATAATTCAATAAAGAACTTATCTATAGATCCGGACACACTTAAACATTTACGTATCTTTTATCTTCAACACAACCACCTTTATGTACTTTCAGCTAATGTCTTTATGGGGCTTTCTAGTCTCAATACACTGTATCTATGCAACAATAATATTAGCATTTGTGGTCCAAACCTTAAACCTAAAAAACTTCAAAATGGAGAACAAGTTCATGGTTGTGTATTTTTTTACAATATCTCTAAACTGCAACATCTACATCTTAGTCATAACAGCATACCTTGTGTGCCAAGAAATGCTTTCTACTGGACCCCATTGCAATATTTAGATCTTTCCTTAAATGAAGGTATTCAGATAATGCCAGGTGCTCTCTCAGGACTGGAATCATTTCTGGAACATTTGTATTTGCAAGGCAATAAACTGGAGACCTTGAACATTGATCTTCCACAGTTTAGCCAACTTCAAAAATTAAACTTATCTGGAAATCGATTATCTTCCTTGCCTCCTTGGAGTCAAAACTCTGTTCTTGAGCTTCTGGACCTCCGAAATAACTGTTTTAGTAATTTACAAAACAGCAACATTCTATACTTAGAAAAAACTTTGAAGATGTTATACTTAGGTGGGAATCCTTTCAGATGTTGTCAGAATATGTGGCTGATAAATATGATTAATGCATCATTAGTCACTATTCCTGATCAAGAATCAATCAGATGTCACTATCAGAAAGACTCAGTGCGCTTGGATATAGAAAAGCGGGACCAGTACCTGGCAGATTGTGAAGAAGATATAAGAAATGTTAATGTTCTCATACTAGTCACAATTGTTCTAGTGTTAGTTTTGATCATTACAGGATTTGTCTCTTTTTCCTGCTTCCACAAACAGATATTTAAGCACCATTTCAAGGCATAACATTGAAACCATGATTCCTTGGAAATGTCTTTCAACAGTACATTAAAGAAAATTGTGCAGGCAAGGCAAACTATTGTAGTTTAGTCAAGAAGGAACAGATTTTATGAATGTGAATAAGACTCCATATTACTGAAGGGAGCCTAAAGCCTAAAAATCTCAATACTGATTTAGGATTTTGCAAAGGTTTGATTGAACGTGGGTGTGTGTGTGTGTGTGTGTGTGTGTGTGTGTGTGTGTGTGTGTGTGTAATAAATATTATACACACACACACACATATATAGATATAGATAGGGGTTACCCAGTATTGATCAAATGTCACTTATGGTGACTTCTGTATTGTTGAACCACTTTACTTGACATATACAGATGGTCGACAAATGTGGAAGATCAACGGACCACAGGATAAGGGATAAGCCCTTTGCCAGGAGATTGTGTGCTCTTGGAGATACTACATATAATTAGCAGGGGTTATGGGGGGGTAGAGTCATCAACATAGGGGTGGAAAGGGGCTTGCCCCCCTGCAAAAACCCTTTATTATCTCTTCCTTGTTCTAGTACTTAGTGTTGAGGTATGCACTATAACATGTCAACATGTTTTTATCATCATAAGTGTGTCAATGTTAACTACATCAACATTTGCATGGATTGATATTAATTGTATGTATATATATATATATATATATATATATATATATATATATATATATATATATATATGTTTATTATTGAAAATTTGATTACTATCACATACGGAAACAATATCCTCAACCAACAGTCATGCCCTACAGCCAACAAGATCATGGACCGTAATATCAAGCAGATGAACATATTCCTCCTAGCAGGACCCATGGTAGTGCTTTTTCCAGGGTACTCACACTTTGGGAGTGCCTCTGTTTATGGTTTTTCAGTGTTGTGGTCCTTGATTTTGCTTGGGGTATAGGAATATTGTTTCTTAATGTGATGATCATCAATTTTTTAATATTAAACCATATTATGTCTATTGTTTTTATATAGAGATAGAAAGATATAGATACACACACGCACACACACACATGCATATATATATATATATATATATATATATATATATATATATATATATATATGTGTGTGTGTGTGTGTGTGTGTGTGTATATATATATATATATATATATCTATATATATATATATATATACATATATATATATATATATATATATATATATATATATATATATATATTTATATATGTATGAGTCTACTTCAGAAGACTGACAAACCAAAAGACTGAATCCCAAAATACTGAAAACATTTTTAATGCAGGGGCCAAGCCCCCTGCATCCCTCATGAGAGGGGCTGTGCCCCCACACCCCATGCTAATCATATAGACCAACTCCAAGATCACACAACAGTGGAGAAGGGGCAAATTCCATCCTTCAGTATTTTGAGTTTTCAGTATTTTGGGATTCAGTCTTTTGTTTTTTCAGTCTTTTGAAGTAGACCCATATATATATATATATATATATATATACACACACACACACACACACACATTTATATATATATATATATATATATATATATATATATATATATATATAGGTCCTCTTCAAAACATCTAAAACCCATAACATCTAATTTCATAACACTGAAACCAAAACATCTAAAACCTATAACATTGAGTTTCATAACATCTAACAGTACAAATCACATGAAAATAACATC
Source organism: Protopterus annectens (assembly GCF_019279795.1). NCBI lineage: Eukaryota > Metazoa > Chordata > Ceratodontiformes > Protopteridae > Protopterus > Protopterus annectens. The sequence goes on along the minus strand of NC_056736.1, from coordinate 680,222,593 downwards.
CCCTCTACATATAATGACATATAATGACACCAAACTACCAAAGACATGTTTTACTACATTTCTGCAGGGGAGCTTGATACACTGGGGTTAGGAAATTAACTTTTTCCCATTGTAGTGCGATCTTGGAGTTGGTATATTTAATTTACGGGGGGTGTGGGTGGCGGAGCCCCCCACATGGAGGGTGCAGGGGGGCTTGCCCCCCTACAGAAATGTAGTAAAAAGTGTGTTTGGTAGTTTGGTGTTGCTATATATGGAGAGGATGTTATTTACTTGTGATTTGTAGTGTTAGATGTTATGAAATTCGATGTTATGGGCTTTAGATGTTTTGGGTTTTAGATGTTCTGGTCTCAATGTTATGAAATTAGATGTTATGGGTTTTAGATGTTTCAGTGTAGACCCATATATACATATCCAGAGAGTGAGAAAGAGAGAATGAGAAACAGAAAGAGAGATACATACGTACACACAGAAGCAGAAAGCCATTATCATGGTATCTAAAGGTAATTCACAAAGACATGAAAGAGATGTGTGACAGATATGCTTCATAAATTGTTGTTTTCTCTAAGCAGGTTAAAACGTTTCAGTTTATGCAATGTCACATTGTGAGCATTACCTTCTAGTGTTTTATAAACACTCAAGAAGTGTATTTCAGATCCATATTTCATAGGTTCATAGGTTCATAGGTAGGTACTAGGCTATCGGCCCTGAGGCCTATACAAGCCAAGCTAAAAAGGTACCCTGTCTTTTGCCACCCAAGAAAATTATTTTCCTGTGCCACTGTCGAACAGAGCCACAGAGGTGATCCCCGGGGTGAATTTCCTATTTCCCATCCAATCATCAAGATTTTTCTTGAAGAGTGCTAATGAGGAGCTTTGTTTGATATAGATAGGTAGTTTATTCCAGAGTATGGGAAGTCTCTGGGACAGGAATCTATCCCTCCGGCATGTTCTGTTTATTGTGGGGACAAGGTTTAGGTCCCTAGAGCATGTAGCTCGGAAGGATTGGGATTTCTTTAAGTGGAGCATGTCCAACAGCTCTGGATTTGTCATAGCTTTGTATGTTAGGCAGAGATCACCTCTGAGTAGGCGATATTCGACGGAATAAAGCTGGAGTTTTTTGAGACGGTCTGCATAGGGCATCTGTTTGAGACTGGTAATCCTCTTTGTGAGGTATTTCTACGGCCTTTCCAGTTGTTGTAGATGTCTTGTGAGGTACATACCAAAAGGGGCGTTGTACTCTATAATGGGTCTAATGAGTGATGAGTAGAGGGGAACAATGACCTCTTTTTTTCTGGATGAGAAACCTTTTGTGATGAGGTGTGCCATGTAGAAGGATTTCCTGACTACAGTGGCGATGTGATTATCAAAGGAGAGACTACTGTCCACCTGTGTCCCAAGGTCTCTTATCACACTTTCGGTGTTAAGTATACTACTGCCTATGTTGTACTTCATGTGTACAGAGTTTTTACCAAAGGGGATGACAATGCACTTTTTGGCATTGAGCTTGAGGCCATGGCTTTGACACCAGGCATCTGTCTCAGTGAGGCCCTTTTGTAGGATGTCCACATCGTTGGGAGTTTCGATTATGGCTCCTAGTTTGCAGTCATCTGCAAACTTCGTTAGCCGAAGACCTTCTGTGTTAGCCTATACTTCAGAGAAGTAGATACCAAACAGGAGAGGACCCAGGACTGAACCCTGTGGTACTCCACTTGTCATTTCAAGTTTTTATCTTTCTTATTTTGAAAACAACTTAAAATATATATTCACTTAATTAAACATCTGCTTTGTTAAGTTGTATATTTTATTATTATTTTTATTAAGAAAATTTATAAGAGAAAGAAATATTTGCCCCTTTCTCTGGATCAACTCACTTGTGTTCTATTTATGAACTCTATCCCAGTGTTTTTTCTGCAACTACAAGTCCCAGGAAAAGTACTATGATTTCTAGAAAGGGCAAAGTAGCAGCAACACCTGACCTCAAATGTACAAGGACCATTGGTTTATATGAACTATTCTAATGATTAAGAGAAAAGTAGGTTTGCATATCAGTGTCAGTTTTATTTAAAAACAGATGAACTATGTCTTAATGTTACATTTTCTCAAAACCTGATATAATCATTATAATAATGTAGATTCACTCCATCCATAATGCTTCAGAAGCAACCATGGAAGAAAAGTGGGAATATTAAAACACCAGACATGGTTCTTTCCAGTTTATAGCTATGGAAGCACCAGTATCACATATTGTCAGCAGACCCTTAAGGAAGCAACCACAGCTGTAACAATGAAAACATTTTTAATACTTAAGTGCTTTCGCATTTTACAAAAAGTACAGCCTTTTTTAGAACCATGATGTCAACTTTCCAAGCTGTTATATAACATGACCTGCATGATCATGTGACTACTTAACAGCCCACATAGAACTTTTAAAGGTACATGACCAAGAAAAAATGCATTGAATTAAAAGATATTAGCTATAAAATAATAAATACACTGAAACCAGGGAATACTAAGAAAGATATTCATATATAAAAACATTAAATTGAAACATTAAAGTGAAATGTGAAACTATATATTTAAAACTGTATTTAAAATCACAATCTGGCAGCCTTTATTTTCAAATAACATGCAAGAAACACATTTTCATTGATATCCAAAGAGGGACAGGCATGTAGTTTCTGCTGCCATAAAAGTTATTTAATTTCTATTGTCTCCTTCCAGAGACCCTGTCTAAGATTTGGGGATATTTTTTTTCCAAAATGATAAAATGAAACTTTTTGAATCCAGTACCATTAATAGTGCTTTTACAAGGCATTCTTAATGTATATTTGTAATATCATACATGTGTTCAAGTACACATCCCTATAATGGTGTTTCTGCTTTTCGTATGTAAAGGGCAGAACAACACTGTTATAAATATGCAGATACCCCTCCCTCTAACCTGCAATCATTGCATCCATTGAGTTTAACCATAACTAGTCCTAAGTTAAAACTGTCAGCATGTGTAATATAGATGGAGATATTATAACCATTGCAGCTAAATGTCCCCTTCTTTTCCTTTTTTTTGAGGAGCTATTTCTCCAACAAGTTTTTAATATTTGCCCCACATCTGAAACTGACTCGATGTAGGGAGGAGTGATTTACTCAAACTGTTGTGTGCTTTAAATATTTTCACCAAAGAAAGGTGTTAATATTGAAACTCCAGGCACGATTCTTGCCAGTTTTATGGCTATGGAAGCACTGATACCACATGTACCTTCCACTGCTGATGGGGGTTTCAAGCAAAATGCAGTCAGCTATTGCAAAAAATAACAGTGAATTAACCACAAGCTGAAATGTCTAAGTTCATTGCAATTATAACTTACATGGCTAAATGGATTGCATTACACCGTTTATTTGTATTCACTACTGGAAGATGTAACACTTTATTAAGCAAGCGTTTTGATGCCTTATGTACTATGTTGGACCTCATTGTTGTATTCCTATTTTGCACATTACTATTTATGGTCTGAAGCAGACAAATCTAACATCACTGCAGTACTTACTCTGTGAAGCAGCCATGATAAAATATTGCTGGTTTGATTTTACAGTGTCTCATCTGTGTTTTAGTCTACAGATATTCCTGACTGCAGTAAAAATCAATCTCTGCTTTATTGTGTAGGGCATTGGTTCACTCAGTTGTAGGCTGGACACTTTATGGTATGGTTTGTGTCCAACTTCTTCGAATCATGCAAATATATTCTCTGATTCACAAACCTTTACATTCCTGACATCATTTCCCTGTGCTAATATGTGACATGTCTTCCACATCGTATATATTGCATATACTTAACTTTTGCATGTCCTTACCTTATATTTCCTATATTTTACATTTCTGCTGTGTCCATTCACAATTTCACTCTCTTCATCTTCTGTTATCTTTAATATAACCCTCCCTTTCCCATTGTCCCCTGTTCTGTGTATGTTATCATTATTTTTACAGTAACTGTTTTACTGCCATCTTCACCCCACATTTTGTTTGTAATTATAATACTTCTTATTAACTTGCTTGTCTGCTATCAATAACACTTCTCCTGACTGAGACTGAAATATGTTGATTTGGGTCATTGCTCTGCCCTGGTTACTAAACTGAATAAATAAAAAATAAATAAAATCTCTAAATGGTAGAGTTATTTGATATGTACTCATCAATTTATGACAAACTTTGGCAGCTTAAGGATCATGTCTGAAAAGGTACTTTTTAATTTATATCAAGGTCCTGCTGCTCTGCATATTGGAATTTGGACACTTTATGCTACAGTTGCAAACCCAGTCAACAAAGGATAAATAAATAAAAATAAATAAAAAAGTTCAGGTTCATAAAATCCATCCTACTATAGTGTCCCTGATTTGAAATCAGAACTCTGTGGCTAATGATTAATTCAAGCCTTGAGATCTCATAACTGTTCCATATATACTGGTTATTATTAACTGATAAAACATGCAAGATGCTAGAATAATTTCTGTTTTATGACATACTAAAGCGTTTATTCAATCTTTGTGTATTCTGAGGTCAGCTAACAGATAACCGCAAACATGATGCACAGTTACCTCAGTCCAGGGGGATACTAGAGAAGAGAGAACATATATTCTGGCAGATTTCATTGCAGATTGTGACTTCTGTTATAAATAAATTTGCACTATTAATGATACTGTCTGTTACAGCTTTCACTTGTGTAACAGTCCGCATAATGTTCCAGATCTTCTGTTATAATAAGGAATCCATGGAGAACTAACCATATTTTAAATTCCATATTACATATAATTTTGTATTGCATATAGTATAGAATAACAGTTTTGACCCTTAAAAGCTGTATGTTTCAATTCTTCGTTTGTGCAAGGAAAGCAGAAATCGTAACTGCACATAAACCACATTGGGTATAGCATGGCAAATACTTGTATGCAGGATGCACTATATAGCTGTAATTTACATTCATTTTATGATGCCATGTTAAGCCATCAGAAAATGCTTGCGTTTGTAATGTGATGCAAACTCTCCAATTATATAGCGCAATTTGCATAATATGCATGTTGTCATTGGTGCAACAGGTTGCACACTCACCTTTAGAGCAGAAGGCTGTAGGTTCTTTTCCTGCATGGAGGAGATGGGTTGCTGACAATGCGGTTTATGATGGGGTGCTCCACTCTTGAGTATGCCACCCTTCAGATGAGGTGTTAAATTGAGACCTCATGTCCTTGACTTGTGGTAGCTCAGATGGATGTAAAAGATCCCATGTCACCTATCAAAAAGAGTAGGGGAGATCTCCTAGGGTTGTGGCCAAATTTCCCCTAAAACTATAAATACCACCTCAAGTCTCCCCAGAAAATAGGCTACTAGCCTAGTGGGACTAACCCAGTCAACAAAGGATTAATAAATAAGGTTCAAATTCCTAACATTCATCCCACTATAGTGTCTCTAGGGCAATTAAAAATATATTTTACCAGATGTGGGAATTTTATTTAGCATGCTGGTAGATAAGTAAATCCTTGAAATTTTAAAAAACAAAATGATGTTGATTCAGTGATGTTGAACACTGATGAGCCAGTGGTCTGTTATTAAAAATAGTATGGTACTTTTAAGAAGTGCCATGTTGTTTTATTCATCAGATTCTGTCAACCTGCATATCAAATTCTGTATTTCCAATGATTTCAAAAGCTTTCAGTGTAAATGTTTAGATTTCTGACAAAGCGCTGATCTCAGTATCAGATGTAGAACAATATTATCAGTATTTATCAGTATTCGGTATAGCTGCATATATTGATTAGAGTCTATTTAATGGCTAGTTTGCTAGTCATTCACAGATATAATGTAATACAACAGTGATCCATATATTAGAAATGGCAATATTTCCTACCAACTATTTAGTCATGCCTACACGTCAGGTTTGTAGAGAAAATTGATTGTTTTACCTACCTGTCAGATTACAGATCTTACATTCTCCTTTGCCATTCCATTTGTAAAGTATTTATGAGACTTTACAAATGAAGACAATCATACTTATTACATGTTTAAATTCTTTGAGCTACCTTTCCTCTTTTTTGTCAGACTATTAGCCTAAATTATACTGTTTATTTTTTGAGATATAATTACATTACCCACATCATACTGTACAAATAGATCCGTCAGTTGTCCCCATTCCTATTGGATATGGTTGACACTGCTAGAGAGTTATTTACCATTAGCTCAGAATGCCAGGTTTCTAAAGTAATGTGATCATGGGAGGCTTGTCATAATGGTTTAGGCCTTAAATAATAGGCACAAAGTACTAGGTTCAATTCTGGCCTATGGTTTTTGGCTAGGCTTTCAAGAGTCTACAGACTGATTGTCAAGTAAATACCTATGAACCAATCTGTAGATTCTTAAAAGGACTGTTTTGTGACAGTAATGCCACTGGACTGTATACTCATTTCATTTGTACAAAGGCCATGGGTCATTAAGTTAAGGGTTGAGATTTTGACAATATTTACATTCCTATGGTAAAAGTTATTATCAAGTGATTATTGTTGAACATGATAAATGACTCCTCAGATTCTCTGAGTTTCCCAGCTTCGATAATCAACTAGATAATTTTAACCTTTATTGCATGTAAACCAGTTCAGGCAGTATGACTGTATTCTAAATCGATGTTTTGATTTATAGGATATCATTACCTCTTTTCCAGAGTATGATTTATTTTACATATGTTATTCAGTACCAAAAGAACCCTGAAATTATATATGCATACCTGCATATATTAAAATAGGTACGCTGCAAAATTTCCAAGGACGTTAGTTTCCCAATGGCAAAAAGAAGACATTCCCAAATTGTCAAATACTTTAATACTTCAACAGATTTATATCACATCTGCATTAAATGTAACAAAAGCTTGACATTTACCCCAGCTCACCCATTTAGAGGGCAGTCAGTGCAATTTGTAAAGACACGTAGTTTTGAGTTAAAGGGCTTTGCTGTTCAGAAGTTAAATGAAATGTAATCTTGAATGTATACCAACTGCTGATTAGAATATGAACTATCTATTGTTTTAATTGTTAGCTTTGCAACCCAATTTCTGTAAAGCAGGTGTTTGACAATGGACATGCATTTTATTAGAAGAATTTCCATTATGAATGCAACAGGCTTCATTCATGGTACATATAAATAAATAAAAGAATGGGGTGAAGGCAAACAAAAGTCACTGAAAAAAGTGAAAGATCATATTAAGGAAACTGCCACTGTGTATGAATCTGAGTGTGCATCTTAAGATTTAGGAAAGGTATGCAATATGATCTAAGATTTTGGATATGCACTCATATACCAATAACATGCAGTACAAAATACACCTCTCTTATATTTAGAGACAAACTTTGATAATGAATATTTTAGTGAACTTTTTCAAAGCAGTAAAAAATAAACACTAAACACAGAATACTGATATTACTTTGGTAGTGTTTAATGTGCTCCTGTGATAAGCAGGATGAATTTATGACATTATGTTTAAAGTTTGATACTCTACAGAATTGCCTTGTTGCATATATTTTATTGATTTTTTACAGAGTCTAAATATGTCAATATTTTCTATTTTGTTTACTATATTTCTGAACTATTAAAGGGTAATATGAAACTATTATTGGTTCAATGTTTTCTTATAAATATGTTTTCACTTTTTTTCAGAGAGAGTAAAACAATAATAAAAGGAGTTGTTATTTGGCATTACAATTCCCAAATGGCCATCATAAATGATAGTTTTGCTGTCTGCAGTGCTAAATGTTTTGATATTCTCTGACATGATTTTCATTACAGGAATAATGCTATCAAAGTTAGTGTGAAAACATTTTCTAGTTGGCAAATGACTGAAGAAATGGAGAAAGTATGATCCAGACCTTAGGTTTGTTCATTACTGGGAGGGGTGCTCAAAAATCAGAGAAAATGGATATTATGAAACATGCAGTGATGTCAAGAAACTGGTTAGATATCCTTCTCTTTTACTGGAATTTCTATTACCAGTGCTTATGCAGCTGGAGGTAAGTTAGATATCATTTGCTGTCATCTTGTAACTAAATAAAGATTTTCTCTTGAGAAGATTCCCTCAGGAAAGATACATTCTTATTTATTTGTTTATTTATTTATTGCTGTTGTTAACTGGGAAAGTCCTATTTGGTGGAAAATCCCTTTTTAGTGTAGGCCCAGGGAGAAAAGTTCCACAAGATCTTCTCCTTTTGACTGCTCCCATTTTGGGTCTCCACATCAGTGGTCCAGAGAATGACTGACAGTAGAGTTTTACAGTATTGAGTTGCCAGCCTGGTGCCCAACCTTCCCCAGAAAGCACACACATGTACATCTAGGGCCAATTTAGAGTGTCTAATCCACCTGCAGCATGTCTTTGGAATGTGGGAGGAAACTGTAATACCTGGAGGAAACTCATGCAAACACATGGAGGACATGCAAACTCCCCACAGAAGGCACCCCAGCTGAGAATCAAACTGGAGAACCTCTTCCTGTTAGACAACAATGCTAACCACTGCACCAGTGTGCCATCCAGAAAAGTTCCACAAGATACAGACAGAAATTAACATACATACATGCATATGTGTTTGAGCATACAATAGTGAGGAAACAAAAAAACTGAAAAGATGCTTATGAAAAATAATTATGATACGCACAACGCAATGATGTCAAAATTATCCAAAGGTAGATCAGAATGAGTGGTTAGACTAACAAAGTTTAGCAGCATAGTGTTTTATAATAGTATAAGAATGTAAAATTGAGGCGATTATCTTACAGTGTATGTGGCCAATTAGACAGAAGAAAAATCTTGATGATTGGAAAGGAAATAGGAAATTCACCCCGGGGATCACCTCTGTGGTTCTGCTCGACAGGGGCACCGGAAAATAATTTTCTTGGGAAGCGAAACCCAGGTACCTTTTTGCTTAGGCTTGTAAGGGCCCTAGGGCCAATAGCCTAGTACCTACCTATGAACCTATGAATAGTACAAGGTCAAAGATTACTGGCCAACTAGTTATTGTTTGAAAGGATTAGCCAGGTATGGGGCATGAGCAAAGCCATGAGACTTTTAGGTATTTTTTCAATAGTAGCCCGAAGGATTTCAGGTTGTTAGTTTGTCTGAGTAAGAGTTAAATGGAAATCAAAACTTTTAATGACATGAGAGGAATGCAGTGATTCACCTACTCTATTACAAGACCGTGGCAGTAAAAAATGGTAAAGTAGGGTGAAGATTCCTAAATGGAGAGTAAGGTTGAAAATGAATGTTATTTTCCAGGCTGGAAAATTAGAGTGGGAACAGTTTTAGTGGTGTGAATAGTAACAAGTAAGTATCAAGCAATGATGGGATCTATAAGGCATATCAGCTGCATATTTACCTGTTTTTGTTGCATTTTTCGAGCATGATTATTTGAGTAAGCTTACTGGTTTGCAAATACAAGAGCAGCATATAAGAGGGTGGATAACAGTAGAACAGAGGCAATAGTTCACCTGGGGGGGGGCAGCATGGCTATTGACCTGTAATTGTAGGTATCAGTGCAGGAACTACCTCTGTGTAGGATAAAATGCTTTTCCAAATTTCTGGGACATAGCTTTTAGGAAGGAGATTAGGTAAGCTAGTCTATCTGCTGCAAGTGTAATGTACTGTTGCAAGACTGTGGCAAGTGTATTCATCTTTAGTGTGAGAAGGTATTCCATGATAGTGGATGTGGGGATGGGTTCAAAATCAAATGTGTTAGGATTACTTTTGGGCTCTAGAGGAGGAGGGATGTTACAGGTGGTAGAGTTGTTGGTTAAAAGGGGAAGTTACTGTGTTAATAAAATATGTGTTGAATTGTCTGGAAATGCTGTCATTAGTGTAGTTAGTAGAAAGGGTTGATTAGGCAGAGTGGCCAGGATTGTTGATTGAGGATCAGAAACATTTGGGGTTGTTTTGCTTAGTGTATTGGTAACTTATATTTGTTGTCAAGTCTGGTCATGTACTTCACTATGTTTCAGAGCTTCTTTCATTACCATTTTGGTTTTTCAGGGTGCATGGTTTACTTTAGAACTTTTGTTTCTTGCTGAGGTATGTTCATTTATGGTTAAAGAGAAATGTATCATTAAGAATGTGACAGTGACACCTCCACCCAAAGGTATAATACAAAGGCCGTACCAGTTAATGCATGGTGGCCAGGTAAGTGGCTTTATAGAAGGATGTAAGTTTATGTAGTAGATTATAGTGGTTTTGGTATTTCATGGGGGACTGTATCTGTGTAAATGTAAAAGTAGGGAGAGGATTACTTTTGGAGTCAGGCAGAAAACCAGCAGAGCATATTGTTCGGGGAATCAATGAGTATCCAGTTGATGGTGGAGCTTTTATTATTGTTTTAAATTTATCTAGTAGGATTTAATGAAGCCATAGAAATTGTTAATATTATTGTTGGAATCATTAATAATAATGTGTTAATCTATACTGAAGTCCCTAGTATTAAGTCTCTTGTGTGCCATTTACTGAAGCCCATGAGAGGTTTACTATCACATGTTCGACATGACATTGTTCGAATATACAGATGTTCGAACCAAATGTTCCGAAATCTGTACACCGAACAGTGTAAATGTCGAACCGAGCATTTCAGTGCAGTCGAATTTCGGAAATGTCAACTACACTGAAATACTCTGGTCTATATTAGAACACCGAACATTCAAAATGTCGAGTGTACTAATAACGAACCCTGCCAATCGAAAATACTAAACATCGAAAATTCAGAACAGTGAATTTTTTCCTAGGGAAAAAATGTGCTGTTCCAAAACACATACACACAGCACTAGCACACCAAACAAACAACAATCCACACACATACACCTAAACTCTTACCCCTAACCCTACACTAAACTATACACACACCACTAACTATCCACTTACCTTAACTCAAACCCTAACCCTAAGGTCTGTCACTATCACATACTCACCTCACCCGCGCCCTAACCCTAACTCACCTACCCCACCCTAACCCTCACGTCCACACAATTGCAAACTTACCTGACCTGCACCCTAACCCTAACTCACCAAACCCGCCCTAACCCTCACATCAACACAATTGCACACATACCTAACCCACGCCCTAACCCTAACTCACCTAACCCATCCTAACCCTCATGCCCACACAATCGCACACATACCTAACCCGCACCCTAACCCTAACTAACCTAACCCACACTTAATCGTACATTTACCTGAACCCAAACTGTAACTTTCCACCAGAGCGCTGAAAATACCAAAGAAACAGAAATGGACAACTGAATTCTTTGGCTAGGAAAAAATTCAGTTATCTGTTTCTTCGATATTTTCAGCGTTCGCTGAAAACGGGTCGATATTAGAACACCAGACATTTTAATTGTTCGGTGTTCTAATATAGACCCAAATACTCGTACCCACCCAACATACTATAACTGTTTTTTGCAGGGGGGAAAGTCCCCCTGCACCCCACACCCCCTACTTATATATACAAACTCCGAGATTGCACTACAGCGAGGGTAAGGGTACATTTCTTCATCCTAACTATAGTGTAATCTGCACCGCAATGTTGGAGCTGACAACAGCGGCCATTCGCTCTTGTCAGCTTCGGCATTCCGGTGATCTCCCTAATGGTTCCGCTATCTGGTTTTCGCATATAGTTCGTTGGTCTAAAAGATGAATGAACATGTGATAGTAAACCCCCATGAGAGGATGTCTCCTGTAGTATCTATGTTGTTATCAGGGGTACGTAGATAATAATAGGTTCATAGGTTCATAGATTAGTACTAAGCTAACTGCCCTTGCGAGCCATTTTAAGCCTAGCCAGTTATCCCCTGTGAGATTCAAACCCTGTACCTTGCATTTGTAAGGCAAACACCTTAACCATTAGGCCACCCTCCCACGCATACATTCTTATAGCTATTGCTTTTAATTGAGGATACATAAATCCCAGTGTTTTTAGTAACTGGAGTGGGAGGGCTATAAGAAGAGTGGGGTAGCTGGAGGGAATTATCATAGATATATGCCACACCACCTGCTTTTTTGTCTGTTTTACCTAATCTATGCATGTTACACCTGGTGACAGGATCTCCTCTTCTTTTATATCTTGTTTCATGATATCAGCGGTTCAGAGAACAATCCACATGTGCATTTCTGGAACTTTGAATCCACATGTGCACCTCTGGAACTTTGTTGGAATCTGCATGTGCACCTCTGTAACTTTGAATCCACATGTGCACCTCTGGATGTCTGTTTGAATCCACATGTGCACCTATGGAACTTTGAATCCACATGTGCACCTCTGGAAGTATGTTTGAATCCACATGTGCACCTCTGGAACTTTGAATCCACATGTGCACCTCTGGAAGTCTATGAACCTATGTGCACCTCTGGAACTTTGTTTGCATCCATAAGTGCACCTCTGGAAGTTTGTTTGCATTGCTTCTGTAATTAATGCTATAAAGGCGCAGGTTATTGGTTTTAGAGGACTGGATTACTGAGCAGGATATATTCGTGGCGGTAGGTTTGCAATCCTTTTGTGATGGATGCAGGGGGCCTGGGTTTGGATAAATATTTCCACAGAGGATAAACTGAGGTAGGGGAAGAACTGGGAAAGTTTATTTTATTTTATTTAAATTTTTTTATTGTTGTTGTTGTTGTTTTGTGCCACATCTTGAAGTTACAAAGGGTCAAAGGGTATAGTTTGTTTGAAAAGGTGATTAGTGAATAAGCTGATTAAGCTAGGTATGGTATGATATGAAAATGATACTGAGTTTGATTCTGTGTTAGAGAATTTAATACTTGAAATATGGAGTTGTTGGAGCTGACACATTTATGCTACCTGTGTGAGCCAGTAGAAGAAGGGGTGGGATAAGAAGTTGTCAGGGAAATATTTTGATAGATATAAGCCAG
>NC_056736.1:680159668-680204668 GCF_019279795.1 Protopterus annectens | reverse complement strand
TGTGTGTGTGTGTGTGTGTGTGTGTGTGTGTGTGTGTGTGTGTGTGAATATGCATGAAAGCAGAAGAGACTGTGTGTGTGTGTGTGTGTGTGTGTGTGTGTGTGTGTGTGTGTGTGTGTGTGTGTGTGTGTGAGAGAGAATGTATGCGTGAAAGCAGAAGAGACTCTGTGTGTGTGTGTGTGTGTGTGTGTGTGTGTGTGTGTGTGTGTGTGTGTGTGTGTGTGTGTGTGTATGCATGAAAGCAGAAGACTGTGTGTGTGGGTGTGTGAGTGAGTGTTGTGTGTGTGTGTGTGTGTGTGTGTGTGTGTGTGTGCATGAAAGCAGAAGAGACTCTGTGTGTGTGTGTGTGTGTGTGTGTGTGTGTGTGTGTGTGTGTGAATGTATGCATGAAAGCAGAAGAGACTCTGTGTGTGTGTGTGTGTGTGTGTGTGTGTGTGTGTGTGTGTGTGTGTGTGTGTGTGTGTGTGTGTGTGTGTGTGTGACTGTGTTTATGTTTCTACCTGTGTGTGTGTGTGTGTGTGTGTGTGTGTGTGTGTGTGTGTGTGTGTGTGTGTGTGTGTGTGTGTGTGTGAGAGAGAGTGAAGAGTGAGAGTGATCCCTGGCAGCAGCAGTTGGCCCAGGCGCTTTGCACATTTAAGTTAGTCACAATCTAAAATATTGATCCTGAAGACTGATTGTGTGAACATTGCTTTACTTTCAGGTTATTGCTGAAAACCAAAGTGCACTAGCTAAAGGCAGTTGTTTCACTATTAAAAACGAAAGCTGCATTCCATGTCCAGTGAAGTAATTTCATTTGTAGTCTCAAACAAGACTATGGAGAAAATTATGCTCTTTTTTTTCGGTTTGCTGTGGAGCAGGTCTGGTTGATGTTAGTGAACAAGAGTTTGAGGTTAGGTACAGGTTTGTGGTAAGTTTTGTGTCGGGAGAAAAAAAGGCTCAACAATAGGAACAGATTTTAATTATTGTTCTTATAAAAGTTGCTTAAATAACAGGATTTATGGCAGAATTAATTTTCTAAAAGAAATGAAAGTCTGAAACTGAAATCTAGGTAATCACTTAGAGACAGCAATCTCTAATAAATGGCAACAAACCAAACATTTTAGGAGGAAGGAATAAAAAATAAATAAATAAATAAATAAAGCAAATATCTGGACATTTTTAAAGTGTTATATTTTGGATGTAAAATGCTTCCTCCAACACCATTAACATATACTACAAGTTTCAAAAATTAGGCAGATGAACTATTTTACATCAAAAATATATAAAAAGTAACATAGTACTTAAAAATAAATAAGTAAAACAACAATTTTACAGAGAGCAGATTCTCTAAGCGCAATGCGGCGGATGGCCTCTACACCCCTGGGCAGGCGTTCATTGCACATTAATGCACACTCTGTTAGGTGTTACTGTTTGCTTATTTTCTATGCTATAAATTTACGTATTGTGAAAGATTTCTTAGCTTTGTTGTGGTCTTTATTTTTAAATGAAACACCTTATTTTTAACAAAAATATTGAAAAAAAGACTAGATCAAAAAATTAACAGATTCCACCTTACTGAAACCTTCAAATAGAAAAATGCATTTGACCGAAAACTGCATTTTATATGGAGAGCTGCGTCCCTTACTCTGTCTGCCATTGGGAGGGTGAGATATTTGGAACCCCATGATGAATAAAGGATATAACACATTATGTTTCAGTAAATAAACAGAACATGTAGTGCTCGGACTCTCAGCCTTTGTATACCTTCAGTCCTTCACAGTCCCTCAGACTTGATCCAAGCGCAACATATGCATACCACCACCTTTTTATTTAAAAACAAGCACTGGATGTACCACCGTAGAAGTGGATTAAACTAAATGTTATATTAGCTGCATTAAGTAGCCACAAGGACAGGAATACACTGCTTGTTAAAATATGCAGAAAGCAGCAGAAAGTGGGGTTCCCAAAGTCTAGTTAAACAAGTGACACTAGGCTCAGTTTCTGAATTATATAAGCAGTAGTATATGCCTAGTTATTTTAGTTTTGTTTTTGAGAAAGCAGTTGTTTTTTTTTTTGTTTAACAACGATGGGTGTGATGAGGACTCCTGACATTTTCAGCCTTTTCAGGAATCTAGTTTAGAACTTTGCATGTGAAAAGAGTCGTCACCTGGCCTGTGAGACAAGTGATCTCATTGCTGCTTGTTACAGTATAAGTGTAAAGACTCATAGTGAGCTTATAGCATCTGGTGGTCAGCTGGTCAGCACAGAGGATAAAGGCTGTAGGTGTTAGTTAGCTGCTTGTTGTAGCCAAGGTACAGGACTGAATTAATTTTGCTTACATTTGTATACTCTGTGACTCTGAGCAAATCACTTAACCAGACAGTACACCTGGATTACCTCTCTAAAGATATGCTTGTCCAGTGGCCTTCTCATGTTAACAAATGTATATTAAAAAAGCTTACAGCCAGAGGCCTGTGTTTCAAGTGTACCCCGTTAAGAAGAATGTTCCTCATTTGGAGTCTTAAAAGGTTAATTTTCCTCACAGTTCCACAATGAAAGGGTCTGTGACACATTCGGTACAAGGATTTTTTTAAACTGATATCCATGATAAGTAATATTGCGTTACATTAATAATTCAAAATAACTTTTTTAAGTATAAAGTACCCAATTTTAACCATCTGTGAGCTTCCCAACTGAAGTTATTAGTGAGCTGTTAGTAAATATTCCACATGTTGCCCATTTGTTCCTCATTTTGAAGATGGAAACTTGCGAGCTATGGCCAAAGGACCATCAAAACACTTTGCCATGATATATCTTGATAATAAGAATATATTAGTTACTCATAAGAAGATTATTTCCACATACCACACATATAAACCTATGGTCTCCTACACAATTGTCACATATTGTTTTGAAAGTAATGCTACTAGCAATGGTGCTAGTTTATTTGGTATGTCACTGGAGATTATTTCAGAATCATGGAATTCATTGGGTTTGTATCTGTCACACCACCAGATGTTCATCTTAGAGCAGAGTTTGAGGTCTTTGGCACAAGTGTTTCACAGACTGCTAGTTCTGCAAGGGTAGAGGATGTTGGAAAATGTAAGGACTTTCAGGCTCAAAATACTAAACAGAGTTCACTCCTCAAGAGTCTATACCACATAGAAGGACATTTTTTTTGTCTTTTAGGTAGCTTAGACTGTATAGTCCAGAATTCATCCTGGTCAGAAACCCTTGGGGTCATTCAATTTGTTCAAGGTGCTTTGTGAGGACAACTGCAAAAGGAGCATTACATTCAAGGATTTCTAATATAGGAAGAGTATATACAGAACAAGACTGCAATGGACCAAGAGAAGATGCCCATAAAGGTCAGACGAGCAAGACAGAAAGACTTCAAAATCACAACTGAAACATTGTGATTGTTGTGTCTTTCGGCTTTTCCCAGTTAGGGGTCACCACAGCGAAACTCCGGTCCGCTAATGATTGGCAGTAGATTTTTACATGCCGAGTTGCCGGCTCTGATGCACAACCTTCAACGAAGGTACGCCCATTCACGCATGTCTCCACACAGAAGACGCTCTAGCTGAGAATCGAACAGGACATCTTACTGTGAGGCAACAATGCTACCACAGCACGAAACATTGTGATAAGAAAAAATATATATTGTTATCAACATAGATAATCAAGTCCTGGATTGGAGAGCTGTGTCTTTCCCTAAATAATTTTATTGCTAACTTTTAAGGTGAGCTAATAACTGGCACACCAGACATTGGTCCTACCTAAGCCCTGCTAGAATATCTGACTGTCCAAAGTGAATTTGATAGTTATACCCACTTTGCAGTCATTCAACTGACATCTGTTTTCATTTCTGAGTAACAGATGCTGAAAAGTAGTGGATCCAGGATAGAGACCTATGGAACCCCACTGCTGATTCTCCTTTTGCTAGAGGAGGCACCACAAATCTTAGCAAAGTGGGTTCTGTTACAGAGCCAATTGGCTGTCAAGTGGACTATGTAGAAGTTTATTTAATTTGTTATTTATGTATTTCTCCTTTCTTAACCAGGTTAGTCCTTGTTTGAAGGCTTGTGGCCTCTTTTTAGGGGAAATCTGAAGTGGCATTTGTAGTACTAGAGGAAATGTGGCCACACCAATTGGAAACTTCCCCCACTCCTTTTGATAGGTGCAGTGAGATCTTTTACATCCACCTAAGCTACCATCAACTCAAGCAAATGGGACATCAGTTTAATGTCTCTGAAGTACAATACACTTAGGGGTGGAGTGCAGCCAGGGGTGGAGTGCAGCCCCCCCACCTTATTTTGCACAGCGCTGCAACTCTCTGGTTTGGGAATGGAACCTACAGCCTTCTGCACCAAAGGTGAGTGTGATACCTGTTGCACCACTGACACTGCTAAGCTTATGTTAAGTTGGGAGAGCTCACCAAAGATATCAGCATGTAGCCATCAAAGGCTTTGTGGAGATCAAGGCAAGAAATAGGAATGATTAGGCTCTCTTCCAGTGCCTCAGTGACTCTTCCAGAGAAATCAGCTAGGTCTAGTAGGCTCAGACTATCTTCTAGAAATCCAAACTGGTTTGTATTTACAGTTTTTAGCTCACTTTTATAATTGTTTATCAACTCAGCAATTATATGCTCCATAACTTTACAGATGATACTTGTGAGGCTAATAGGTCTTGAGTCTGAGGGTCTATCATGGGGTTGCCTTTGTGTAATGGTACCATTATGACCATCATAGAAGCTTAACCCATGTAAAGACGTAAACTGCAATAGTTCAAGAGGGGTTTGGTTAAGTGATACTTGACATTTACTAGCAGACAGCTGGAGATATCATCAGATCCCCTGTAGATTCTATTTCTGGTTTGGGATATTGCAGATATATCCTGGTCCAAGGTGATTTGGAGAAGAAGTGGATAGTTGGTAGTGGGGAGAGCATCAGACTGGAGTGGGGAGGTGAAACAAGCAATTAATGTGTGTGCAAGGATATTAGCAATAACTTTGGGATAAGAGTAGGAGATTTTATTGATTCAAGACTGGGAGAGTCTATCCACTCAGGTCACTCCACATCAAGTATGACTCTGTCACTGTCCATGTGGGTGTGAATGACCTGAGATGCACCTCTCTGGACTACATGAAAAGAGACATGGAGGAGCTCTTGGATTATGTGGCCCAGGCAGTTATCACCCTAGCCTTGAGCGGCATCCTACTGTTGCCCAGAATGATACCTCAGTGCAAGCAAAAAATGATTGACTTCAATAATTGATTAATTTTCTGATGTCATTCTAAGGGGATCCAGTATCTGTCTGCTTGGGATGACATGACTGACAGACCTCAATGCTTTGCTAGAGATGGCCTGCATCTATCACCTCTGGGTTTCTGGATACTGGCTAAGGCTCTTGCCACCCCTATAGTGTCTTTTTAGGTGATGTTCCAAAGACCAAATTACCACCGTAACAGCTATAAATAAATGCAGTCTGAGGGTCATGCTGCTCAACACTAGAAATCTAAATCTCAAGATGCACTTGCTCAAAGCACTCCTCAAAATGGAGAACATTAACATTTGTGCTGTAACAGAGACCTGATTTAAAGCTGCAGAAAGCACTCCTGCACTACCAGGCTATAACTCATTCCACACCTTTTGTCCCCAGAACATGGAATGAAGTTCCAAAGGTGATGGTGTCTCCATATTCATAAAGGATATGCACACCTCCAGACTAGTAGCCCAGCAGAGCGCATCTGAGATACTTCAGGTACAACTAACATTGGGTAAGACAGTGATTTAGGTCATAGCCTGCTATAGGTCCCCAACCATGTCCCAAGACTCTCACTCCATGTTCCCAGGCACCCTGAAAACTATTAGGGTCCAATCCAACACCCTCATACTTGGTGACTTCAACTCCCCCTCCATCAACATACCAACTACTCATGCACCGATACACTGGCCCAATGCTTCCTGGAATTCATCATTTCCAATGCCCTAGACCAGCTCATTCTTACCCCCACTAGAAGAAACAACATCCTTGACCTGGTTATTATTAACATGTGCAACTGTTGCTGTACACCAATAGTCAATTCCTTCCTGGTTAGATCCGACAACAAACTAATCACCATGGGAATCTACATCTCACCCACACCCCCCACAAAGGTAACCACCATGAAAAACTTCTCCAAAGCTGACTTTGGACTCCTAAAATCAGAGGTGGCCAACTTCACAACACCCATGTCAATGGAAAATAGATGCATGACTGCTGAATCATACAAAAATGCACTGTATGAACACGTACATAAATGCATGGAACTAGCCATACCCAACAGAACCAAGATGCTCTCCTCCAAAAAAAGGAAACCAATCTGGTGGTCCCTTGCCATTAATAAACTCTACAACAGAAGGAAGAAAGTGTTGCAGAAAAGGATGAAGTCCCAGGACTGGAAAAACTCCCTTATTAGCCTCAACAAAAAGTTGAGATCCCTCATCAAAACCTCTAAAGACAGCTATGAAGGCAGACACTAAAAACAACCACAAAACCTTCTATGGTTATATCAAGAATATCCATGGGATTACCCAGGTTTGCTCTGTGTTACTGCACAATGGTACCTTCGATACTGAGCCAGTAGATATTGCCAACATACTGGCTGACAGATTCCAACTTTACCCCCCCCCCCCAAAGAACCAATCACAATAATGGAGGAATGCCAGCATTAGACAACCAAGCTCACGACTGGTTTCATGCCTACCTCTCTGGTAGGCAATAAGCAGTACTGTGGCAGAATAAGCTTTCTTTCCTGTTACCAAATACCATAGGAGTTCCTCAAGGCTCCATATTAGGACCTCTTCTCTTTTCAGTCTTTATTAATGACACCCATACAGTCATCCCCGATGCCACCTGCATTCGATATGCAGATGACTCTACACTAATATGTTCCGATACCTCTCCAGTTAACCTACTATCTACAGCCCAGCTCACTTTTACTACAGTGGAAAACTGACTATCAGATCGTCACCTGATCTTAAACCCAAACAAAACCAAACTACTACTCTTCTACCCAACCCATAAACCCTCTCCTACATCTTTTACCATACAATCCAACAATGGCACTATCATCTCTCCAGACTCCTATACAAAACTATTAGGAGTTACCATTGACAATAAACTTAGATTCGATATGCATATCAACCAAACCATTAAATCCGTTAACAAGAAACTCAGATCATTGTACAGGATAAAATCCTTCCTAACTCCAATGGCCAAAGTGGCCATTGCCCGCTCACATCTTCTCTCTACCCTTCTATATGCCTCTCCCATGCTAACTAACCTTAATAAATCTGACCTAAACAAACTCTCATGTTGTTATAATCATAGTGCCAGATTCGCAACTGGCATGCCCTATAGAACACACGACTGCTTTAACCTAAAAAACCTTGGCTGGATAGAACTACCAAACCTTCTCCAGCTGAACCAACTCATAGAAGCATTTAAAATTCTCAAACAACCCAATAACACCCCTGCACTGAAAAATATAATAATTCCTTGCACCAATCTAAGCTGTCTTCGCTCATCAAACAGGTTGGTTGCCCAAATAATCAAATCCTATAACTCAAGGGGTGATGCTCTGTTTGCCAACGCCATTGGAAAAATATGGAACTCACTCCCCTCCAACCTTACTCTTACTACCTCCTTAGTCCAATTCAAGAAGAGTCTAAAACTACATTTTAAGTCACATTGGCTTTGCCAATGCTCTAACCCAGATTAGCTCCTCTTCGTTAAACCAAGGTCATACTTTTCCTCTTGATTATCCAAGTTCAAAAACTTTAACCTTTTATTCTCAAATTATCTAACTCTATATTTCCTTGACTTATTTCTAACCATAAATGGAAGCCCTTAATTCTTTTCTAAATGGACAACCTAGAGAAGGGACCTGTAACCCCAAACAAGAACAATGTATTGTAAACTACTCAAAATCTATAATTGTCTTATTTTTAAGCTAGTATGTTTTAATAATCTGTGTGAGAACTTTCGTATTTTGTGGTTGTTATAGCTAGGATGTATTGTAGCAGTATGTAAATTGATTCTTTTCCTCTCATATGCTTTATTATATGTAACAATCTGTAATTGTGACAATGTTGGAGCTTTTCTCCCCTGGCCTCTGCTGAAAATGGACATGTATCCAGTCGGACCATCCCGGTCAACAAATGTAAAATAAAATAAATAAAATAATACTGCAGCACAGGTTAAAGCTGCATTGTCCAAGGCCAAGAATACAGCTTCCATGGGACCCAAAAATATCCCTGGATGTATTCTACATGAACTACAAAGTGAACTGGCACCATATCTGTCTGCCCTGTTTAATCACAGCTTCACCTCAGGTTTCGTCCCTACCGAATGGTGCACTGCTACAGTCATCCCTCTTGATAAAGGGGGAATGACTACAGACCCTGGGAATTATCACTCCATTAGCCTGACAAGTCTCATATGTAAGGATATGGAGTGTATCATCATGGACCTAATTAACAAGGATATTTTGAATCTTCAAATTCTAGATCCCACACAGTTTGGTTTTGTGAAAGGTAGATCACGCCTGCTCAACCTGGTTGACTTCTTTGAGTCAGTCACCAGAGATGTGGATGAGGACAAGGCAGTTCATACAGCCTACCTTGATCTGGCCAAGGCCTTTGATACCATTCCCCACTCAGGAATTATTGTTAAACTCACCAAAGTAGGCATCAACCCCTATATCACTAGGTGGGTTGCAAATTTGCTCACAGATAGAACTCACAGTGTGAAGGTAGTGAACTCCAAGTCAGACTGCCGACCAGTCATGAGTAGGGTCCCACAGGGATCAGTCCTGGGTCCTCTCCTGTTTGGCATCTACTTCTCAGAAGTCCAGACCAACACAGAGGGACTCTGGCTGACCAAGTTCACAGATGACTGCAAGCTGGGAGACATTATTAACTCCCCAAGTGATGTATACATCCCACAAGAAGGCCTCAATGAGACCAATGATTGGTGTGGAAACCATCCCACTAATTACCACATTGATGGGAGTCCACTGAATACTGAAGGCATTATATGAGATCTGGGGACACAGGTTGAAAGCAACCTCTCCTTTCACCATCACAATGTCACTGTGGTCAGAAAGTCCTTCTATGTGGCACATCTCATTACCAATGGTTTTGCATCCAGGAAGATAGAGGCCATCACCTCTCTTTACTCTTCCTTCATTAGGCCAGTTATTGAGTATAATGCCCCATTTGGCATGCACCTCACTAGACACATGTAACTGCTGGAAAGGCCACAAAAGTATCTCATGAAGAGGATCTTAGGCCTTAAACACATGTCCCACATGGACAGACTCAAATAACTCCAGCTATTCTCTGTCTCATATCGTCCACTAAGAGGTGATCTCTGTTTGACTTACAAAGCCATGTCTGACCCAGCTCTGTTAGAAATGCTTCATCTAACCAAATCCCAATCCCTGCACACCACACACTCCAGAGACCTCAACATCATTACCAGAATCAGCAGAACATGCTAGAGGGACAGGTTCATAACCCAGAGACTGCCCATGCTCTGGAATAGACTTCCCATACATGTCAAGCAGAGCACCTCACTGGCCCTATTCAAGAAAAATCTTGATGAGTGGATGGATAATAGAAAGTTCACCCTGGGGATCACTCCAGTGGCTGTACTTGATAGAGGCACTGGGAAATAACACTGGGTGGCACAATGCCAGGGCTCTTCTATGGGCTAGCCTTGTAAAGGCAGGATGAGTCTGAGGGGGATCTATGGCTACAGAGAGCCAGCCATCAAAATCCCAAATTACTACGGTGGAGCCTAGGATTACAGGCATATGATATGACAGTGCAACACTATGATGGGGTCAGCAATGCAAAGGCAGCTAAGATCTCAAGACAGGGAATGGGGTAATGTATTCCCAGATAGGCTTACCCCGCTCAAAGAATGTTTCTCAAGGGTCACTTGAAAAACTAGCTTGAGTCTTTGAGGGGGAAATAAGCAATAAATCTTATGACCCACCACTCGACCAGTAATCAAGGAGCCTCAGTCCTCACTACTGGCAAAAGTGGGAGATATACACTGGCAGGATGACAAGTACACACATACAGTATTTCCAGATGCAATTCCCTTAAGAACACACAGAGACCACAGTCAGTCTGGGGCTGGTTTCTCCCTCTTTCTCCAGATCCACAATAAGACTCCCCACTGCCACAGGTATAGAGTCAAGATTTCAGCTGAGTGGCCACGACCTCCAGTACCCTCTCTGTCCTAATAGTGCTTCATGTACCTGCCCAAGTAGCTGACACACACACACACACACACACTCCCTGAGGTTTGATTTATACACACACACATATAGACACACACGCACACACACATATACACACACACACACACACACACACACACACACACACATACACACACACACCTGGGAAAGGCTGGCTCAGGTTTACTAGCTATGCTTCCTTTTGCCCAGACTATAAGGTAGTTATCACTGCCACTAGCCAGCTCCTTATCAGCTACTTTATGGCCCTTAACAAAGGGTGTCCAGTCTTAATGTGTAATGTTACTATTAATACAAATGGTAGTTTGACCAAAAGCAAGGCTATTAGGAGTGGCCTACACAGTGTCATCAAATAAATATGCAAGTACTCTGAGAACTTAAATATGTCTAGACATATCGGCCACAATAAAAGGATTAAATATATTTAATAATAAATATTAAAAGAACAAGTCAATACTAAGTATATATTTACAGTGACATCAGAGTTCAAAACCACAGGAAATATTTAAAACAACATTGCAGAAAGTCTGAAATAAATAAATAAAAATATCTAAACTAAGCTTTGCTATATTCCTGACTATATCTCAGAGAATTATACTGTTCCCTAGAAACTTACTTCATCAGAGCAAGACAGATGTGGTGAATGGATCTTGTAGTTGTTGTCAGGACCAAGACAGAATACAGAGTATTGTTTCTCTCTCAGAGAGTTCTCAAATTAATATCTCAAATATTACTGCTGGACTAGCTTGCAGAATGACATAATTTCTTGTCATCTGACTCTATCCCAAGCCCAAAATAACCATTGATTGCAGCTGGTAGCATTTAGCATCTACCTGTGAAAATACACAGACCTCAGATCTTTGGCAGATCCTAGAAGTTATAAAACAATAGAACACTTTCAAGACATAGTTTTAGACACTGTGTTTCCTTGCTGCATTGCAAGATGTAATATTTTATTGCATAGCCATAAAGTAATTTAATTTCAGCTATTTTTCTGAAGTTAACCTCCTGGATTCCAGTTTCCACTGTTAAATGTACATTTAAACAGCTACAACAGTGCATGTACATTTTTGTTCTTTTCCAGTAGGATACACTGTGGATACATTTCAAGCGCTTTGCAAAAAAATTTTCAACACACACTTCTATACCAGCAGTTTGATATACGCATAACATACAGTTCTAATACATTTGTAACACAAGCATTTTATATGAATCATGTTGATATTCAGAAATGACATATAATTATTTACAAAATTCCAGATAACTGTGCTGGCAGTATCTCCTTTTGTGGCAGAAGTTATAGCAGTAGTCTATTCCAGAGGTGAGAAAAGTGCTGTGTGACAAACTTATCATGACACCGTGTTTTATTTATTCACTGATGAAGATTTAGATCCATCATCCCCCTGAGTCTGGTATTTGTTGGACTATTTGATTTGTGAAGACACATCTACTGGGTCCTTAATGGCTCAGAAGGCAAGGCATATATCTCTCTACAGGAGTCTATCAGATATTTTCTGGAAGTTTAGGGCTTTTAAACCAGTGATCATCTCTGCTATGGTTAATGCACCCCATTAAGCACTATAAAGATGTCTCTTGCATGCATAGTTTTGGAGGATCTCAGTCAAGAAGCAATCTTTCCACTATGACCAGGGAAAAGGAGACTTCTGATTCTGAAGTAAACTGACTACCTTGTCTTTTAACATTTCAGACAAGCTGTGTGCATTCAACTTGATACTACTGCAATCTGCACAGACGAAATTTCTGCCCTCTCTTAATAGGTAATATCATGCTAGAAGTTATTATCCTTAATGAGTCTAAGTACAACCTTACCCAAAACTGGCTGTTTCCAGTGTTATTCCAGTCCATTTTTTCTTTTTCTTTTCCTCTCCAGCTCTTTTCCATTCCTTTTGCTCTGCATCATGGCAGTGGTCTAAACAATGAGTAGTAATAAGAGGAATTCAAAATAAAGATCTTATGCAAATCCTTTGTGGGGTGGGATTTCTTCATCTAGACCAGGAGTATGAGAAGCTATAATCAGTGGTATTGTAACTGACATGCCATGATTAATATTTTCTCATAACTGATTCAGTTTCATATTTTCACTATTTGTAGGATTACATAGGGAAAGTAGCATAGCCAAAGTTGTGGTGCAAGAGGTAGCACATTCACTTTTGTGCAAAAGGCTGTGGGTTCTTTTCCCACAACAGGTAGATGGATTGCTGACACTGCAGTGAACCATAAGGTGGGGGTGCTGCATTCCTGACTGTGCTGACCTTTGGATGACATGTTAAATAATGGTCCCATCTGCTTGAGTTGGTGATAGCTCAGGTATATGTAAAAGATCCCTCTGCACCTATCAGAAAGAAGAATGGTTCTCTATTTTTAATTTACATCTCACATATTTATATCCAATTAATACAAATATAAAACAGTATATAAATATATATATATATATATATATATATATATATATATAAATATATATATATATATATATGTGTGTGTGTGTGTGTGTGTGTGTGTGTGTGTGTGTGTGTATATATACAGCTAAAATAGAACTGCTTCCTAATGGCATAACTCCGTCTTGTTGAGTTAAAACTGTCTCAACCAATCCTTTGGTGATTCTCATTTTTAATATAGAATGTGAAGCTATGAAGCCCAAATTTTATGAAAGGGGATACCCAAGAAAAATGGTGAACAGTTCAATGAATGATGTCATTAGGAAATGAAATCAATGTAATACAATTTCTACTTACAAGTTAGATAATTAATTTGATGGAGTATCTAAAGAAAAGAAGGAGAAAAGAAAATAAGAAAATAAGTATTTTTCTTTAGCTTGTCTACATGAGAATTCAGTAGATGAAAAAGGAATAAAAGAAATTGTAAAAAAATCTGGAGATTTCTTATGAATTTAAAGATAAAAAATATCATAAGGAAAATCCAGTTTTTGTATCAAAATGAGGTAAAAATTTAAAGGAACATTTTTATAAGAATAGTATGGGTGAAAAGAATACAATACAAAAGAAGGGTATTTTCCAATGCACTTAATTATTGCAAATATATATTAGTGGGAGAAAAATATAGTTAACAGTGAGGAATTATAAAATTAGACTACATAATAATTATTATTGCAAATCATATATGTAATATATATAGGATTATGGGGTCTTCATCCTGTTTTTTATATTGACAGAATTATTAAACGCTTCGATCAAGCTTTTCACACTGAGCTTGATCGAAGGAAGGACACTGAGGAAACTCAGAGGTATTAACTGGAAATTGTCCACTTTTATTAAGCATCTGTTGGGTTGTTTGTAATAACTTGTTGCAGTTAAACTCTTTTTTCTAGAGGCTCCTTTATCTGTTTAAAACTTTCATTTAAAAGCTCACTGCTGCTTTTCAGGTGTGAGAAACATTTCTGCAGTTTGTTCTAAGTGGTGGGGATATTTGTAGCATTTCCATATTCAGGCTTGTATTTGGGCCTAATGTTTGTGGAGGCTGTGTGTCTGAGCACATATTCAGGGACATCTTGTTTAGCCAAAGCCATCAGGCATTTTAGTGAGAGAGAATTGTTTGAGGTAATTGGCTGACTGAGGTCACCTGGACTACAGCTTAGACTAAGCACCTCATTGGTTCTTTTGAGATTTCTTTCTTAAAAACTGTCTCAGGTTTCAACTTTCTGTTACCTAAGTAGTTCATTTGTGAGTGTTCTGCCATTTCACACTGAGCTTGATCGAAGGAAGGACACTGAGGAAACCCAGAGCTATAATATATAACATTAAGTATCCTGTTTTTTGTTTATTTGGTTCTTTATTTCTTTGTTATTTATAGCACTTTGTGTACTGTGTATTTTTCTAGCTAGTTTCACTGTGTGTGAGGTATTAACTGGAAATTGTCCACTTTTATTAAGCATCTGTTGGGTTGTTTGTTTGTAATAACTTGTTGCAGTTAAACTCTTTTTCTAGAGGCTCCTTTATCTGTTTAAAACTTTCATTTAAAGGCTCACTGCTGCTTTTCAGGTGTGAGAAACATTTCTGCAGTTTGTTCTAAGTAGTGGGGATATTTGTAGCATTTCCATATTCAGGCTTGTATTTGGTCCTAGTGTTTGTGGAGGCTGTGTGTCTGAGCACATATTCAGGGACATCTTGGTTTAGCCAAAGCCAGCAGGCATTTCAGTGAGAGAGAATTGTTTGAGGTCATTGGCTGACTGAGGTCACCTGGACTACAGCTTAGACTAAGCACCTCATTGGTTCTTTTGAGATTTCTTTCTTAAAAACTGTCTCAGGTTTCAACTTTCTGTTACCTAAGTAGTTCATTTGTGAGTGTTCTGCCATTTCACACTGAGCTTGATCGAAGGAAGGACACTGAGGAAACCCGGAGCTATAATATATAACATTAAGTGTCCTGCTTTATGTTTATTTTGTTCTTTATTTTTTTGTTATTTATAGCACTTTGTGTACTGTGTATTTCTCTAGCTAGTTTCACTGTGTGTGAGGTAATAACTGGAAATTGTCCACTTTTATTAAGCATCTGTTGGGTTGTTTGTTTGTAATAACTTGTTGCAGTTAAACACTTTTTTCTAGAGGCTCCTTTAGCTGTTTAAAACTTTCATTTAAAGGCTCACTGCTGCTTTTCTGGTGTGAGAAACATTTCTGCAGTTTGTTCTAAGTAGTGGAGATATTTGTAGCATTTCCATATTCAGGCTTGTATTTGGTCCTAGTGTTTGTGGAGGCTGTGTGTCTGAGCACATATTCAGGGACATCTTGGTTTAGCCAAAGCCATCAGGCATTTCAGTGAGAGAGAATTGTTTGAGGTCATTGGCTGATTGAGGTCACCTGGACTACAGTTTAGACTAAGCACCTCAATGGTTCTTTTGAGATTTCTTTCTTAAAAACTGTCTCAGGTTTCAACTTTCTGTTACCTAAGAAGTTCATTTGTGAGTGTTCTGCCATTTCACACTGAGCTTGATTGAAGGAAGGACACTGAGGAAACTCGGAGCTATAATATATAACATTATGTATCCTGTTTTTTGTTTATTTGGTTCTTTATTTCTTTGTTATTTATAGCACTTTGTGTACTGTGTATTTTTCTAGCTAGTTTCACTGTGTGCAAGGTATTAACTGGAAATTGTCCACTTTTATTAAGCATCTGTTGGGTTGTTTGTTTGTAATAACTTGTTGCAGTTAAACTCTTTTTTCTAGAGGCACCTTTAGCTGTTTAAAACTTTCATTTAAAAGCTTACTGCTGCTTTTCAGGTGTGAGAAACATTTCTGCAGTTTGTACTAAGTAGTTAGGATATTTGTAGCATTTCCATATTCAGGCTTGTATTTGGGCCTAGTGTTTGTGGAGGCTGTGTGTCTGAGCACATATTCAGGGACATCTTGGTTTAGCCAAAGCCATCAGGCATTTCAGTGAGAGAGAATTGTTTGAGGTCATTGGCTGACTGAGGTCACCTGGACTACAGCTTAGACTAAGCACCTCATTGGTTCTTTTGAGATTTCTTTCTTAAAAACTGTCTCAGGTTTCAACTTTCTGTTACCTAAGAAGTTCATTTGTGAGTGTTCTGCCATTTCACACTGAGCTTGATTGAAGGAAGGACACTCAGGAAACTCGGAGCTATAATATATAACATTAAGTATCCTGTTTTTTGTTTATTTGGTTCTTTATTTCTTTGTTATTTATAGCACTTTGTGTACTGTGTATTTTTCAAGCTAGTTTCACTGTGTGTGAGGTATTAACTGGAAATTGTCCACTTTTATTAAGCATCTGTTGGGTTGTTTGTTTGTAATAACTTGTTGCAGTTAAACTCTTTTTTCTAGAGGCTCCTTTAGCTGTTTAAAACTTTAATTTAAAGGCTCACTGCTGCTTTTCAGGTGTGAGAAACATTTCTGCAGTTTGTTCTAAGTAGTGGGGATATTTGTAGCATTTCCATATTCAGGCTTGTATTTGGGCCTACTATTTGTGGAGACTGTGTGTCTGAGCACATATTCAGGGACATCTTGGTTTAGCCAAAGCCATCAGGCATTTCAGTGAGAGAGAATTGTTTGAGGTCATTGGCTGACTGAGGTCACCTGGACTACAGCTGAGACTAAGCACCTCATTGGTTCTTTTGAGATTTCTTTCTTAAAAACTGTCTCAGGTTTCAACTTTCTGTTACCTAAGAAGTTCATTTGTGAGTGTTCTGCCATTTCACACTGAGCTTGATCGAAGGAAGGACACTGGAGAAACTCAGAGCTATAATATATAACATTAAGTATCCTGTTTTTTTTTTATTTGGTTCATTTCTTTGTTATTTATAGCACTTTGTGTACTGTGTATTTTTCAAGATAATTTCACTGTGTGTGAGGTATTAACTGGAAATTGTCCACTTTTATTAAGCATTTGTTGGGTTGTTTGTTTGTAATAACTTGTTTCAGTTAAACTCTTTTTTCTAGAGGCTCCTTTAGCTGTTTAAAACTTTCATTTAAAGGCTCATTGCTGCTTTACAGGTGTGAGAAACATTTCTGAAGTCTGTTCTAAGTAGTGGGGATATTTGTAGCATTTCCATATTCAGGCTTGTATTTGGGTCTAGTGTTTGTGTAGGCTGTGTGTCTGAGCACATTTTATTTTATTTTATTTATTTTACATTTGTTGACCGGGCTAGTCTAGCTGGATTAATGTCCATTTTCAGTATAGGCCCGGGGAGAAAAGCACCACAGTAAGACATAATTTTACAAACATAGTTGTACAGAGGGTGTATTTAAAGACAGACTGTAGTACATAACATTTTCATAAAAGTCTAAAACTACTAGTAGCATCAACAGGAAAAAGTACATCAGATTCTTCTTTTAAACATCCTTCCATCATAGTGGTATTGAGAATCCAAGATTAAAAGAGAAGTAAAGAAACAGTAAGAGAATATCTTGTTATAGCTAGCAGGAGAAAGGGACATCTTGGTTTAGCCAAAGCCATCAGGTAGTTCAGTGAGAGAGAATTGTTTGAGGTCATTGGCTGACTGAGGTCACCTGGACTACAGCTGAGACTAAGCACCTCATTGGTTCTTCTGAGATTTCTTTCTTAAAAACTGTTTCAGGTTTCAACTTTCTGTTACCTAAGAAGTTCATTTATGAGTGTTCTGCCATTTCACACTGAGCTTGATCGAAGAAAGGACACTGAGGAAACTCGGAGCTATAATATATAACATTAAGTGTCCTGTTTTTTGTTTATTTTGTTCTTTATTTCTTTATTATTTATAGCACTTTGTGTACTGTGTATTTTTCTAGCTAGTTTCACTGTGTGTGAGGTATTAACTGGAAACTGTCCACTTTTATTAAGCATCTGTTGGGTTGTTTGTTTGTAATAACTTGTTGCAGTTAAACTCTTTTTTCTAGAGGCTCCTTTAGCTGTTTACAACTTTCATTTAAAGGCTCACTGCTGCTTTTCAGGTGTGAGAAACATTTCTGCAGTTTGTTCTAAGTAGTGGGGATATTTGTAGCATTTCCATATTCAGGCTTGTATTTGGGCCTAGTGTTTGTGGAGACTGTGTGTCTGAGCACAAATTCAGGGACATCTTCATTTAGCCAAAGCCATCAGGCATTTATTGAGAGAGAATTGTTTGAGGTCATTGGCTGACTGAGGTCTCCTGGACTACAGCTTAGACTAAGCACCTCATTGGTTCTTTTGAGATTTCTTTCTTAAAAACTGTCTCAGGTTTCAACTTTCTGTTACCTAAGAAGTTCATTTGTGAGTGTTCTGCCATTTCACACTGAGCTTGATCGAAGGAAGAACACTGAGGAAACTCGGAGCTATAATATATAACATTAAGTATCCTGTTTTTTGTTTATTTGGTTCTTTATTTCTTTGTTATTTATAGCACTTTGTGTACTGTGTATTTTTCTAGCTAGTTTCACTGTGTGTGAGGTATTAACTGGAAATTGTCCACTTTTATTAAGCATCTGTTGGGTGGTTTGTTTGTAATAACTTGTTGCAGTTAAACTCTTTTTTCTAGAGGCTCCTTTAGCTGTTTAAAACTTTCATTTAAAGGCTCACTGCTGCTTTTCAGGTGTGAGAAACATTTCTGCAGTTTGTTTCCCACTCTCCCTTCCTGTTGGTATAGTGTTTTTATAGTTGGTGGCTTTGCAGTTTCCTGCCCCTAGTGTAAATTTGATCTAGGACCCTCCTCCCAGTCTAGTGTCATTAACTCATTCTACCCAGTACAGGGAGAGCATTTGAGAAGGCCAATCAGCTTAGTTT
The DNA here is from genome assembly GCF_019279795.1 of Protopterus annectens. Lineage (NCBI taxonomy): Eukaryota > Metazoa > Chordata > Ceratodontiformes > Protopteridae > Protopterus > Protopterus annectens. Next base: position 680,186,142 of record NC_056736.1, on the reverse strand, counting down.
CTGCTACTCCTTTCTCTCTTTCCACTTAAAAAAAAAAAAAAAAAAAAAAAAAAATTTTATCTGCTTTTACTGTATTTGTGTTTCTTCCTACTTTATTTTGCTTTTGCGTCATCTTAAAAGTACTCGATTGTATTTACTACTGCTTGGTGTAACTCATTCTAAGTCTTTTAGTTTAAACACTTGGGCTTCTGACCAGTTGTTTTACATTAAGAAGGTTTGTGGCCTGCACTGTGGTGGCAGGACAGGTAGCTTACATCCTTCTAAGTTGGGAACTGCTGATTGAGGACTCAGTGTCTGTTATTCTAAAAGTGTATTAGTTCTGGTTTATGCACTTGGGCTTTAGGCCAGTTATTTTACATTAAGAAGGTTCATGGTCTGCACTCTTGTGAGAGGAGAGGCTGGACTCTGCCCTTCTGAGCTGGGAATTTCTGGTTACAGGCTTATAGTGCCTGCATATTTGAACTGTTTCTTACTGAAATTGGTACACCTTGTTTGCTGTAGCATAGACTAGATCCAGGCCTGCCGAATCTAGTTTTGTTTGTATGCTTGTTGTTTGTTTGCTTATTTCCCATAAATGTTAATTTCACCTAAAATGCGACTTTTCAACGCATCTGTGGATCCCTAGTGATATCTGCATTGCTTACTGTACTTATTTCCTTGTTTCAAAAGTTATTGTTTGTCATTTTTGCATTTAAGTTACCTGTAACACATTGCATTTAAGTTACCTGGTACTTGCTCACTAAATCAGCACTAAAAAATTAAAAGCACTACACCCTCACAAACTCCCCTTGAGTACCTTGTTCCCCATTAGCCCTTTTTTCAATTATAAAGGAATTCCCAATACTATTCTAGCATGTCCAAAGGTCAGTTGTCAATCTCCTCTCCGGTCCAGCTGGTGAATCTGGGAATCTTGAGGCAATGTTACAACTGCCTCATGTACACAGACAACCCTCTCCTCCTCCCAACAAATTCCAACACATGTGAGAGATGCAAACATATAGCCAAACTGGAGGCTAAGCTCTCTCAACTCAGTACTGGCGTAACCAGTCAGGAGGAGAAGGAAACCACACTCACTACAATTCCAGTCTCACATAGACCTACCACGACAGCAAACCAAACACATAAACACACAAAAACATACTTGGAGGCTCTAAATAAAAATCTTCCTAAGCAGCAGAGACCTCCAAAGTAGACACCCAAGCAACCGCTACCCCAAAACAAAACAGGTGCAACACATAGCTCACAAAGCCAGTGTGCTGAACAGTCACAACCCTTAAGGCTAAACAACACACCTGATACACTTGTAATAGGTGACTCTATCATCAGGCACATTGACGTCCCGCTCACCAGGCTGAACAAGGAGAAGGTCACGGTGAGCTGCCTGTCGGGTGCTAGCATCCGCCACATAACACAAGCACTCAGGTCACTCCAAGGCAAGTACAAATATGACTCAGTCATTGTCCATGCTGGTGTAAATGACCTGAGACGTACCTCCCTGGACTACATGAAAAGAGACATAGAGGAGCTCTCTGAGCATGTAGCTCAGGCCAGTATGACCCTGACCTTGAGTAGCATCTTACCCTCACCAAGAATGATGCCACAATATGAAGACAAGATGATCAACTTCAACAATTGGCTTAAGTATTGGTGTCATTCAAAGGGGATCCAATGCCTGTCAGCCTGGGATGACATGCTCGACAAGCCACGATGCTTCGCTAGGGACAGCTTGCACCTGTCACCCCTGGGCTTTCAGATATTGGCAAAGGCTCTTGCTACCCCCGTAGTGCCTTATTTAGGCAAGGCTCAAAAGACAAACCCACCTCCATAGGTATCACAAGGGATAAGAAACTAAGAGTAATGCTACTCAACGCCAGAAGTCTAAACCTCAAGATGCACTCGAAACTCTCCTTAGCATGGAGAACATCGATATCTGTGCAGTAACAGAAGCCTGGTTCAAGGCTCCCGAGAGCACCCCAGCACTACCAGGTTATACCTCATACCATGCTTTTCGGCCCTAAAACTTGGACTGAACCACAAAAGGAGGGGGAGTATCAATATTCGTCAAAGATACCCACACCTCCAGGTTGGTGGCACAGCACAAAGCATCAGAGACTATCCATGTGCAACTAATAGTGGGTAAAACTGCCTTCCAGTTTATAGCCTGCTACAGACCACCCTCCCAAACCTAGGAACCCCACTCGGCCTTCCTGAGAACACTGGAAAATATGAAGGTCTCTCCAAACACCATTATATTGGGTGACTTCAACTACCCAAACATAGACTGGGAGCATTACTCTAGCTCCAACACCCTAGCCCAAAGGTTCCTAGAATTTATTAACTCAAATGCTATGGAAGAACTTGTTACCATTCCCACAAGCGGGGAAAACATACTGGACCTGATCATCACCAACATGGGGACTCTATGCTCCAGACCAGAAGTGTATCCCTCACTGGTAAGATCAGACCATAAACTAATCTCACTGGATATTCACATCCTGACCCCACCCCCTGCCCAGAAAACCACAGTGAAAACCTTCTCTAAAGCAAATTTCACACTCCTCAAAACCGAGGTGGAATCCTTCAAAGCCCCCTGGCCTGTGGAAATACAGCCCAGACTGCAAAATCCTTTATAAACGCATTCTATGAACACCTTCAGGAATGCATGGATCTTGCAATCCCAAATAAAACCAAGACCCAATCCTCCAAAGGCAGACGTCCTGTCTGGTGGACCCCAGCCATAAACAAACTATACAATAGAAGGAGGAAGCTACTACATGATAGAGCAAAATCCCAAAAAGGGAAGGCATCTCTGATCAGTATTAGCAAAAAACTACGGGCACTCATAAAATCGTCTAAGGCCAGCTTCGAGAGAAAATTGCACAGGACACTAAGGATAATCACAAGGCTTTCTTTAGTTATGTTAGGAACCTGGGTGGGAATTCCCAGATATGCTCAGAATTAGTCCAAAATGACAAAACATACACCGAACCCACAGACATTGCCAACATCCTAGCTGACAGGTTCAGCACAAACTCCCCCCCCCCCAGCAAAAGGGCAAATATCCATCCCAGCAGAGTGATGCCCCCCTGACATCTCAGATGCTCAGGTAAGAGCCGCCCTCTCCAAAGCAAAAAACACAGCATCAATGGGACCAGACAGTGTCCCGGGCTGCATCCTACATTAACTCCAAGAAGAGCTAAACCCAAACATAAAACTACTGTTCAATCTCAGCCTTACTACAGGATATGTACCCAAAGAGTGGTGTACAGCAACAGTGATCCCTCTCCACAAAGGTGGTGCCTCAACGGATCCTGGAAACTATCGCCCCATAAGCCTGACTAGCTTGGTCTGCAAAGCTATGGAAAGGATCATCATGGACCTCATAAATAAAGATACTGGGGACCTACAGACACTGGATCCTACCCAGTTCGGCTTTGTTAAGGGTAGATCCTGCCTCTTAAACCTGGTCAATTTCTTTGAAACAGTCACCAAGGCCATTGACGAGGGGAAGGTGGTCCACACAGCCTACCTGGACCTCGTAAAAGCCTTTGATACAATACCCCACTCGGCATTATAGATAAGCTCACCAGCTTAAATATAAACCCCTATGTCACTAGATGGGTTGCAAACTGGCTCAAGGACAGAACCCACATGGTTAGAATTGCTGGAGCCATGTCAGACTCCAAACCAGTTACAAGTGGCATCCCACAAGGCTCAGTCCTGGGACCTCTCTTGTTCGGTATATATTTCTCGGAGGTACAGGCCAACACGGAAGGACTGTGGCTGACCAAGTTCGCAGATGACTGCAAACTGGGCACCATAATCAACTCTCCAGCCAACACAAGCATCCTCCAAAAGGGCCTCATAGAAACAGACAACTGGTGCCAGAGCCATGGCCTCAAGCTAAATGCCAAAAAGTGTATAGTCATCCCCTTTGGCAAAAACAAAGTGCCCACAAATTACCACATAGGTGGTAATCCATTAAGTACAGAAGAAGTAATTAGGGACCTGGGGACCCAAGTTGATAGCAATCTCTCATTTGACAACCACGTGGCCAAAGTGGTTAGAAGAACATTTTATATAGCCCACCTAATCATGAAGGGATTCATATCTAGATCAGGGGAGGTCATCGTGCCTCTTTACTCATCCCTCATCAGGCCCATAATTGAGTACAATACCTCTTTTTGGATATACCTTACCAGACACCAACAGCAACTGGAAAGACCCCAAAAGTACCTCACCAAGAGAATCAAAGGGCTCAAACAGATGCCATATGCTGCCCGGTTAAAGAAACTCCAGCTCTACTCAGTGGCATACCGCCTGCTCAGAGGCGATCTGTGCCTGATGTATAAAGCCATGTCCAACTCGGAATTAATGGACATGCTGCACCTCAGAAAATCCAAATCCCATCGAGTTACGCGCTCGAGAGACTTGAACCTCAGCACTGAAATAAATATGACATGCTGGAGGGACAGATTCATAACCCAGAGGCTCCCTTCACTCTGGAATAAAATCCCAGTCCAGGTTAGGCAGAGTCCTTCATTGACTCTCTTCAAGAGGAATCTTGATGAGTGGATGGGAGATCGTAGGTTTACCCTGGGTATCACTTCTGTGTCACTGTTAGACTGAGGCACAGTATACTAACCTCGAAAAAGGGCATAGCAAAATTAATTTAAAATGGGTGGCGAAAGCCAAACACACTCTGGCTAGGCTTATAAATGCCCTAGGGCAGATAGCCTAGTATGAACCTATGAACCTATTAAAGAATTTTACATGAGAATTTATGAACATCTTAGAGCAGTGGAAAAAAAGATCCAAGTAATGCCCTAGCAAAACATGTAAACCAAAAGCATTTAAAGGATGCAAATAATGTGGATTTTAAATGTTCTATTATAGATCAAGTTCATAATTTTAGTGTTAAATAGGATGGTGAAGATGAACTTGATTGGAAAGAGTATTGCTAGCCGATAAAATTAAATGCATGTAGGTGTCCAGGAATGAATGACAGCAAAAATTATAAAGCTGTATTGAAAAGGAAATGGTTAACTCATTGAAAAATCAGCCATGTGATTTTAATAGTTTATTTAAATGGATTTTGAATTGTTAGCAACTTGGTCTGATGAAGTTCTACGTATAGAATGAAAATGATTACCAGTTGTATGTGTGTTCATTTGCATTAAAGGGTTAAGCCATTTAAAAAATAGGTGTTTTGTTTACTATTTTTGAAAAAATATGTGTAGCAATTAATTTTCTTTATTATTAGGGAATATACAGATCCTTGCTTAATATCCCAATTTTCCTAAGATAACTGTATTTATAATACTACCTTTTTTATATGTCATTACAAATGTTCCCCACCTCAAACAATCTTCCTAATACTTACTAGAATTCTATCCCATTGAACATCAACTATGTTTTCACTTTCAAATCTCAGCCCAAGTACAGATTTTGTTTTCCTGGAGAGTTATACTCCTGCTATTTTAAAACAACTCAAATTTGAAAGGTCAGCATACAAATAGATGCAAAACTCAAAACTAAAAAAACAAAACAAAAAATGCCCAGAGGATAGAAGAAACAACAATGTAATAGTGCTAACGTAAAGAGCTTTCATCTTCTTTTTAATCAGAGTGACTTCATTGTCAAACAAACCTTCTTTAATAACTTCCTCTAAACTTACATGATAGTCATAACATGATGTCACTTCCTATTATAAACACATCTTCAATGGAAAAATAAAATATATAAAATCATACCACAAAAAAGTATTAACTAACTTGATTTTGCAAATCTACTACTTAAATATTATTCCTTTAATTTTTTAGTTACAAATTCTCAATTTTCAAAAAGACATATAATGTTAATATAATTATTCAGCCCTATTGGCTTATCTGAGGCTAGCTTCCTTGGTTTCAAGTACTACATTTGTGTATCCCCCTAATGATTCTAATAATACATTATCTGAAACAAACATTTTTCAAAAACTGTACATACACTGGCGTGTTTCTCTAAAGCATTATTAAAGTCTTTTTTAATGGGTGCAAGTGCTCATAAATTTTTTCAAAAGACATAGTACTTATGTTAGCTCTAAGATCAGAAATAATGTAATTTCTCTTGGTATCCACTTTGAAAAAATAGATCCCTTAACTAGGCTGCCTCTAGCTCAACTATATCATCCTCACCTCTGATTACATTCTTTTTCATGTAATAAGGGTGCTGGATGCTAATAAACAAATAGTTGTTCACAAAAGTGCTTTTTATAAATATTTTACTATGAAAACACCAGTTAAATAGGTCTAGATTACGATTTATGTCTAAAAATTGAGCCACCTACTTAAGGGATCTATTTTTTCAAAGAGGATACCAAGAGATAACAAAACTACTAAGTTTGCACCAGTTTTGTCCCAGGGATATCAAAGTTGCAATAGAAATGAAGCTAGACAAGGTTGCTTTGGTATAGCTTTTCCACTGTTAATTTTGTCCCAGGCATATCAAAGTTGCAATAGAAATGAAGCTAGACAAGGTTGCTTTGATAGAGCCTTTCCATGGTTGATTTCTATGGAAGCATTTGGCATCAGAAAAGTCATTTTCAATAACTGGCAGATAACAATGGGAGACAAAGATCTTACAAAGATTCTTGTTGATAAATATTGGTTCACTTTTAAAAGAACACAGAATATTAAATCAATTGTTGAAAACTGAAAAAAAGAAATTCAGTATATTTTACAAAAACTATGGAAACAGTTCAATGTCAAGAATGTAAATTTTGTAGATATATAAATGAGTGTTCCAGCATGATTATTAAACATCTGGACAGACATACATTTACTTATAATTCAGAAGGAGTAGTATATTTTGCTTTATGTGAGCCATGCACTAGCTTTTATATAGGAGAAACATTAGAAAACTGTTGAAAAGATTTTATGAGCACTTAAGCCAATAAAAACAAAGACTTTAGGAATGCTTTAGTAAAACATACTAGTGTATGCACAATTTTCCAGATTTTTTTTTTTACAATGTATTATTAAACCCCTTAGGGGGAGACACAAATACTATACTTGAAGCCAAGGAATCCAAAGGGCAAGTGCTTCTAGCTTCAGATAAGCTGCCAAGGTTGAATGATCATATTAACATTACGCTTTCTGAAAATTCAAAGAATTGGTAACTAAAAAATGAAAGGGATGATTATTAAGTAGTAGATTTGCAAAATCAAGTTGGTTAAGTCTTATTTGTGGCATGATTTTATATTTTTTATTTTTTTATTAAAGAACTGTTTATACCAAGAAGTGACATCACGTTATGACTATCATGTGATTTTAGTGGAATTTATTTAATAAGGTTTGCAATGAAAATTGGGTGGGAGGATGATATAATGGTTAAGATGCTTACCTTAAAGACACAAGGTGCAGTGTTTGATTCTCACATGGTGTAACTGGCTAGGCTTCAAATGACCCAAAAGAGCAGTTAGCGTAGTACTAATCTAAAAAAAAAAGAACAGCCAAAAGGTCAATCTGCAAACCACTTTATTAACATTAAGCGCTTTCATCACAACTTTTCAAAGGGACTTCATCAGAATTAAAAACACATTAAGCACACACCTTTTTATACAAATGGTAAAATCATTAAACAATTAAAACAATTAAATAATTTAATTAATTAAATAATTGAATAGTTAAATAGTTAACTACCCTTCCAAATGCCTTAATTTTAAAACACAGTTAATGCTAGCATATTCGTTCAGCCCAGGGGGACAAAGACATTCAAATACATTTGCCACTTGAACGTACATAATTCTAAATGTTCAGGTAATAATTTCCCTTGAGCATCAGGGACAATTTGCTGAATAACTAGGAATCCAAAACAATGACCATTAAACACATGAACATGTCTACACAGTGCATTTGTTTGTTTATTATTTTTTTATATCCAAAATATGTTCATACATCCTTTCTTGCAAATGTCTATATGTTGCCTTTATATAAAAAGTAAGACATTGTAAACACTTAGCAAGATATACAGCATTCTTAAATTGACAATTAAAGTGCTCATGGATGTAAAAATTAACAGTTCCCATCCTAAAATTATCCTGGGTGGTTAATATGTAAGGACATTGCTTACACATCCCACATTTAAAATTGCCAAGATTCTTGTTACCCATACCCATAACATAGGAACATAACATAGGAACATTTGTTCTCCAAAATATCTTTAAAAGATCGATCCTTTGTAAAAACTATTGTTGGTTTACCACCAGAAAAGTCTATAATGGAGTTGTCAGTTGTAAACAAATTCCAATTCTTATTTAATACATTAATGATTGCTGTACTATCTTTATTGCAAACCACTACAAAAGAGAGACAACCCTTCTCCCTACTTAGCTCATCTCTTTTTTCTACATTATAAACCTCAACCCCATTAGTGTGTCTACCTAAAAGAGGTGTAAAGTCCCATTTGTCTATTCAACAGCACTTCTTCCATTACATTATCCAACAGTGCACTAGGATAGCCCCTTTTTTTGAACATATCTTGTACTACTTCAAATTCATCCTCTCTAGTCATTAATTGTTTAATGATTTTACCATTTGTATAAAAAGGTGTGTGCTTAATGTGTTTTTAGTTCTGAAGTCCCTTTGAAACATTGAGATGAAAGTGCTTAACTTTCTTAATAAAGTGGTTTGCAGATTGACCTTTTGGCTGTTCTTCATTGCAACTTGGTGGTTTTATTTGTGGTTATTGTTTAAGGTTTGTTTGACAATTAAGTTGTTCTGATGAAGTGTCAGTCATTAAAGAAGACAAAAGTGCTTAATTTAAATACTATTACATTGTCATTTCTTCTTTCTTTTGGGTGTTTTTTTTTTGTTTTGTTTTTTATTTTACTCCCGTTATTTTAGTGACATCCCCTAATCCTTTACCTTTTTCTTTATTTATCAAAAATCTACTTTTGTTAACATAATCTCAACACTTTTCAAAACATTTCTTAGGCATTCTTTATTTTTGCCATTATTACCAAATCATCCACATAAGATATAATCACTCATATTTTGACTTTTCCCTTTATCTTATATTTAGCTACTCTATATATTTCTTAATTTTTTTGAAATATTACTCATAACCATCATAAATCATAAACTACTCGGAGGACATCCTTGCTTAAATTCGCTCCTTACTTCAGTTTTGTTTCTCAAGAATCCATTTACCAACATATTTGTTTTACTTTTAGCATATGCAGTAACTAACAATCTCAGATATAGCCATATTATTCCATAATCACTTAAAATGTTCCATATTTGCTCCGGTCCTATACTATTGAATGCCTTCATTACATCCCCTACAATGACTTTAACATAATTCTGTTTACTAAATATATTATCTACTGCCTTTCTATTTATCCACAACATTTCTTATCTTTGCCTTCGTTTTACTCCATACTCCACAACATTTACTTCAATACAATTTTCCATCCTATTTTGCATTATCTTCATTAATATTTTATAATCTCTATTATTTAAGGTTATTGGACACCAGTTCCTTATTTTAATCTTTTTCATTTTTTCCATATTAACGTCACAATTCCTTTGCACACTTCTTTCTGTATTCAATTTTCTAACCAGATATTTAAGAGTTTCAAAAATATTCATTTCCACTCTTTCTTCATCTCCTTATATACTGTATCCCATACCCAATACCATTACAACCCAGTACTGTTTCAGTACTAGGTCCATCAATTTCCTTCTCCAATACGTCCATCTCAATATCTTTATCCATATTTATCAATACATCCCTCTTTAATTTTTTTTATATCCCAACTATAATCATTTCCTTTTGTTTTATATGAAAACATGCATCTAAAATAATTGTCTAGAATTCCCATTATTTCATTTTAACTTTTTTCAAATCCATCTATATCTTTTATTATTATAATTAAATGTCTTCTATTCCAAACACTCAGTGAGAAAGGGAGATACTTCATTTTTGCTTCCCTTTGAATAATACTGTTGTCTATAAAATTTTGCCTAATTCTTTTTTTTTCTTTTTGTATTCATACAAGTCCTTTTTTTCAAAATGTTTACTTTCGTCTCCTGCTAATACCTTAATTTCTCAATTTAACACCATACCTTTATTTACCTTTTTTCAGAACCTTCTCAACTTCAATTTTTATTCCTTGTATTTTTTTTTAAAACAACCCACCATTCTTCTCATGAATAACAGAAATCTTTAATTGCTAGATGACCGTTCCATAACTGATTTAATTCATTGTTAAATAAATCACAATCTAATACTTTCCCTGTCATTGTTATTCATTTTCAGTCTTTCAAAACTTTATTATTTTCACCAAACTACCCAAATTGCAACATGATCACAAATTCTATAACTATCCCCTACTATTTACTTTTTCCAATCCTTTAAAAATAAAAAAATAATATATTTCTGTTCTTATACTTCCTTTAAAATATTTATACTTCATTACTTCACCCACCATCATTTGCCCTGCTTTCATTACTTCATCATATTTTTAACATCTCTGCCATTTTTCTTTTCCTTCCTCTTGTATCACAATTCCAATCACCTAACAATATTACCAATTAATTTATTGTAATGTATGGTAATATCTGTTCAAATATAAAAACAAATAATAGTCCAAACACCAAGTAAATGTGGTTGATTTTACTTGGATGTTCCTAGCTTTGGTGTTTGGACTATTATTTGTTTTTATATTTTCTGCTTGCATTTTAGTCCAACCTTTAGTTATTAGTGCAGTTTTATTTATTTTTTAATATCTGTTCAAAGAATGTTTTCTCTTTGTTTTTGTAATGTATACACAGATACTGGAATTATTCTACAAAAATCTTCCCCTATTTCTATATCAATGACTACTTCCCCCTCAGGTTCTACAATTATCATATCCATAAAATTAACCTCTCCTTCCTTCCATATACCGGCCACTCCTGAACATTTATCCTTTCCATAATTCCATGCAATTTTCTACCCCACATTTCTTCCATTTGTCTCATGTCATCACGTTTTAAGGATGCTATATCAAACAAAATAATAACATCTTGAAACATCATCACACAACATTCAACTAAACATAATCTTTTTTATTCTTTTTACCCTTAACATTAACTGACAGAATACAAAGTGTCTCTTTGCCTTTTTTAATCTTTGTAGAATTATCTTTTTTTTATTTTTCCTTTCTTAACTCTTTCTCCTATTTAGTTATTTTTAAAGATTCTTCTTCTCACTTATTGCATTTCCTCATTTGATTCCTCATCTTCTCCTAAAATTTAAAATTTATTTTCAATACATGCTTCCACTTTTCCTAACATAGTAACAACCTCCCTATATTTCTTATATTAACTTATTCCTCTCCCTCTAGTTTTTTTATCAGTTTATTCCTCTTTCTCATCCACATCATTAACCTCTTCGCCTCTTTCTTCACATTCCTTAAACATTTATTTCTCTTCTTCAAAATTCCATATCATCAAACCAAAACTTTTCTATGTTTTTATATTTCCTACACCTGTGTTTACAGTTTTGCATAGTATGGCCTTTTCCCCACATCACTGACAATGTATTTTATAACATCCATTAATTAAATGAGAATATTCCCCACAAAAAACATGCTATTGACTGTTCCAATATTTTATCCCTCATTACCTGAATATATACAATGGTAGGTAAATGCATTATTCTACTGTATTTACATTTCAGTATTACTTCACATTACCAACCAACCACCTTTCCAAATATTCCTCTCATTTTACTTTTTTTAAACAGTTTTAACTTCTTTACAGAATTCATTCAAAAAAACATAAATGTCTTTTTCATACGCTTCCTCAGTCCTGAACTGGATATTAACTTTTTTATATATTTGCATTTTGGCCCAGTCAATAAATACTCATTTTACAGATACTCATTTTTTTTTCATAAAAGTCTTAGCATCTTTGTAGTACACCAAAACTATTCATTACCCAGATCCCACATCTGATGTTTTAAAACCCAATATTACCTTGTCCCATAAAAAAATATCTATCTGTATCAGAAGATTTTTAGATGTAATCCTTACCACCAGCAGCGGTAATCATTGCATTACTTCACATTCTCTTTCTTATCTCTCTCTGCATCTACCATAGCATATGCTTTACTTGCCAACTGCTAGCCACCCTTTATTTCACTTGCAGTTTCAACCCAACCGACTCTTTGATCATCTGTCTCCTAAAAATGTTTTCCATCAAATCACTCCACAACATGAAAGAATCCTCATCCAGATCTGCTTTTTCTATTAAATCCATGAGTCTTTCTGATTCAGTCCTCCTGACTGAATTTCAGATACCTGAATCTTCTCATTATCAGACACATCATCATTTTCCAAAAGAATAGTCTCGTCTGCTACTTCATTATTCTCCTCAACAGCCAACTTTTCGATATTTTCTGCACAAACCACACGTTTCTTATCCATTGCACTCAGTGATTCTCCCTGCACCACCATCCTGCTCTCCCTGTTGCAGTCAGCTAAGCACTGGAACTTAGGAAGAGCTAAAACAGCTAGTAGGGAAGTTCCTTAATGCCCTGAACAAATTTCCCCCATAGTATAAATAGCAGGGTCTATATTAACTCACCAAATGCTTAAAAAAGTAAACAGTGTTTAATCGACGTAAGTGAAAGCTTACAATATCGAAGTGTCAGAACAGCAATTTTTTTCCAAGGGAAAAAAATCAATGTTCCAACAAAAAAAAAAAAATCAATTACAAACATTACATTAAGTGAGGGGGCTTCACCCCCCACCCCCACTTAAATATACCAACTCCGAGACTGCACTACAGTGCCAAAAATGGCAAAGTACCAAAGTGGCCAAGCAAATTCCTTCCCAGGGAAAGAATTCGCTTAACAGCCGCTTCAATATTTTCTGTTTTCAGCCTTTTCAGTTCGACCAAGAAGCAGTCGAAAGAATGCATCTTCGGTCTTCTAATATAGACCCTAAATAGCACCTTGGGTCTCTCCTGCAAAGATGCTTCTAGACTAGACTGAGATGAACCCAGGCAATAAAGGATACATATATATTACATTAATGATAATTTCAATGAGACTTACGAGAATAACGAGATTTCTTAGCTGATTTTATGACCAGACATTTTGGATTTCCAACTACCATGGGCACATAGATGAGAAAATGCAATTTCCTGCAGGCAGAACTACCTCAGTAAAATCAAATGAGGTGAAAGAGTTCCTTCTCTCCCTCCCTAGTCAAATATCTTACTTGCCAGTACCAGTTACACATGGCACACTAAAACCTGACTTCATGAGTAGATCTATATATTTGTATAGGCACATGGGATTTATAAGGGGTTTATAACCAACTCTAATTTCAAATATACTGCTCTCACTTTCTGGGAACTATGCAAATTTAACCTTTCATTAAACACAAAAAAATGAATCACTATCATATTGTGTTCTTCCATTGTGCAACACCATACTGCTTCTTTCCCATTTGCTGGAGCTTTATTGCTTCAGAGAGTGGATCTTTTTCTTATGTGATCTGTTAATGTAGGATTTATTGAAGGTGTATATGCAATCCAGTATCACAGTCTGCTGAAGGAAAAACAATACAGTTTTATTTAATGCATTTTGCTGCTCACATCTTTCCCAAGATGCAGCAAACTTGAAGTAAAAATATTAAAGTAAAGGAGAGTGGGGCCACTTACTCCATGCAAAAAAAATGCTTTTTGGATGCTCTGTATTTGGTGCATTTGCATATACAATTTACAGCTTAGAGCAAGCATGTTTAAATTATATCTGTGTATCTACATATCTTCATCTATCTTTCTGTATCTATATCAGATAGACAGATATAGATAGATAGATAGATAGATAGATAGATAGATAGATAGATAGATAGATAGATAGATAGATAGATAGATGAGCTGTACACTTCACAGAAATGAAGCCAGGAAAATGAAGATCAAACACTGTAGTTTTGAGAAGACATACTTAACCATTCCTCTTAAATTATATCCCCTTGACAACTGTGTCATAAAGAGACCAGCTAATATGAATACACACAGAAAACCACATTCGCTATCTGACTTAAGCTTCACAATAAATGCCACCCTTCTAGCCATTTTCTAAACCGCTTATCCTGTTGAGGGCCTACAAGTAGATTCTATCACTATGGTGGCATATTCAAACAAATCCCAGTCAACCTGAGTTTCATTAGTGGTTCAGGCAACAGATCAAGTGACAGGGAAAATGGGCCAGCCAATTCTGGAAGGGAGGAGGAGGTCACACAGGTGATGGACCAGCCAATTCTGGGAGGGGAAGGTCACACAGGCATGTCTGACATATGATACATGTCACAGAATGGGGATGTTATCAGAGTTTGTGGTCGAAAATTGTGACCAGCCCTTCATATGTACCAAAAATTGTAAGAAATGGGGAATGAGAGTATGTCAGAAACCCTCCATGACAGCAGAATGACACATGGTCCAGGAATGTCATAAGGATCCTTATCAAGCTTAAAATGGAGAACTTTGATATTTGTACTGTAACAGAGACGTGGTTCAAGGCAGCAGATTGCACCCCTGCACTACCAGGCTATAACTCATTCCATACCTTTCAGCCCCAGAACTTGGACCAAAGCTCCAAAGGTGGTGGTGTTTCCATAGTCATAAAGGATGTGCACACCACCAGACTGGTAGCCCAACATGATGCATCAGAGATACTTCAGGTGCAGCTAACACTGGGTAAGACAGTGTTTCTGGTCGTAGCCTGCTATAGGTCCCCAACCATGACCCAAGACTCACACTCCACGTTCCTAAGCACCATGGAGAATATTAGGCTCCAACCTAACAACTCTCAAACTGGGTGACTTCAACTACACCTCCATTAAATGGGAAAACTACTCATGTACCAATACACTTCCCCAACTTTTCCTGGAATTCATTAATTCCAATGTCCTGCACTAGCTCATTCTTACCCCCACTAGAGGTAGCAACATCCTTGACCTGGTCATTACTAACATGGGTGACTGTTGCTCTGTATCATCTCCTCCCTGGTTAGATCCGACCACAAACTATTCACCTTGGAAATCCACAACCCTCCCGCCCCCACCCTCCTGCAAAGGTAACCACCATGAAAAACTTCTCCAAAGCTAACTATGGGCTCCTAAAAATAGATGTGTCTAACTTCATGGCACCCATGCAATTGGAGAACAGCTGCATGACCACCAAATCACACACTAATGCCCTATATGAACACGTACACAAATGCATGGATCTCACCATACCCAATAGAACCAAGACACACTCCTCCAAAAAAAGGAAGCCAATCTGGTGGTCCCCTGTGTGACGCCCATGCCCTGGCCCAGCAATCGTGGAGCCACAATCCTCACCACTAACACCAGAGAGGGAGTCTCATATATGAGGAAAGGATAACAAATACACACAGTAAAGTGCAACTTCCCTTAAGAGCACACAGAGTCCACAGTCAGTCTGGGGCTGGTCACTCCCTTGCTCTCCAGGTCCCCAATAAGACTCCCCACTGGCACAGCTATAGAGTCCAGATCTCAGCTTAGTGGGTAAGCTAAAACCTCTAGCATCCTCTCTGTCCAACCAGTGCTTTGTGTCCCTGCCAAAGTAGTTGACACACATGCACACACACACACACACACACACACACACACACACACACACACAAACACACATGCACTTTGAGTTTATACAACCACACAGACACTCCTGGGGAAGGCTGGCACAGTTTCTCCAGCTGTGCCCCCTTTTCCCAGACTATACAGTAGTACCAGCTGCCTCCACCCACTAATATTTATCAGCTACTCAAAGGCCCTTAAAAAGGTGTCCAATTATTACTGTGCTATATTATTATCCAATTGGTAGTATAGCCCAGGGCTAAAGCTATAGGAGTGGTTTTGTACAATTTTACCAAAGGCATACAAGTACTCTAAAGATCTTAAATTATCTCTACAAAAACCAAACACAGTTAAAATATTTTAAAATATTTAATAATAAATAATAAAAACACAAGACAATACTTTCTACTATACAGTGCTAGTCAGGAGTTCAGAGATCACACAGAACTACTTAAAATAACTCAGTAGTACAGTTCTGATATCACAGAAAAACAGTCTAATATTTCTAGTTCCTAGCTATTTCTGAAAGAAGACACAAGTCTAAGATAACTTACATATGACAACAGGTAGTGCTGTGAGTTGGATAGTAAAGACAAAAATGCGTAATGCCTTCTGATTCTTTCTGTTTAAATTGCTATTGCAGTCCTGATTCCCACTACATCATTTTTTACACTTTCCTGGTGTTCCCAGGCTAACAGAAACTGCATTTGCATTCTTTTACACCTAGGCAGAAACCAGAGCAATAAAGGACATTCCACACGTAAATTCTGGTCATTAACTTTAGCCTTAAAGCAATAGGCGGGAAGCCTTCATCTAGCCCGTCTGGAGCCAAATTGTAAACATCAAAGACAGTCATGAAATAATTTCAATTTCAAAGGACAGACAAGAAATGCTTGACTTAGCTTTCTTTACAGCAGAGGGCAATGCTGCTACATTGTTTTAAGTTCAACATTTCACAGCATATTCCTTTATTTAAGAAAACAAGTCTGTATTTCAACATTCATATTTACAAAGGACATAATTATGTGCCAAATTCTATTTGACTAGGCTGGCAGCCTTCACCCATTCACCCATCTCTACTAGTCTTCACACCCTGCCATAGACAAACTCTACAAACGAAGGAGGAAACTGATGATAAATAAGGTGAAGTCCCAAGACTGGAAAAACTCCCAAACTCCCTTATCAGCCTCAACAAAAAGTTGAGATTCCTCATCAAATCCTCTAAAGCTAGCTATGAAAACAGAATTGCAGCAGATAGTAAAGACAACTACAAGGCCATATATAGTTATGTAAAGAATCTCCACAGAAATACCCAGATTTGCTTGGAGCTGTTGCACAATGGCACCTTCTGTACTGAGCCAGCAGATATTGCCAATATACTGGCCGACAGATTCAGTGCCAACTTTACCCCTCTCACCCCCACCAAAGGACCAATCACAATATCAGTAGATTGCCAGGCACCCAGTATTACTGCTGCACAGGTTAAAACAGCACTGTCTAAGGCCAAGAATACTGATTCTATGGGAGCTGACAATATCCCTGGCTGTGTTCTACATGAACTACAGAGTGAACTGGCACCTCACCTGTGTGCCCTGTTCAATCACAGCCTCACCTCAGGCTTTGTCCCTACCGAATGGAGCACTGCTACAGTCATCCCTCTCCACAAAGGAGGAGCGACTACAGACCCTGGGAACTATTGCCCCATTAGCCTGATAAGTCTGATATGCACAGCTATGGAAAACATCATCATGGACCTAAGAAATAAAGATATACGGAACCTCCAAACTCTGGATTCCACACAGTTTGGTTTTGTGATGGGTAGATCATGCCTGCTCAACCTGGTCAACTTCTTTGAGTCAGTAACCAGAGCTGTGGATGAAGGCAAGGTGGTTTATACAGCCTACCTTGATCTGGCCAAGGCCTTTAATACCATCCCTCACTCAGGAATTATAGAAAAACTTACTAAGCTAGGCATCAACCCCTATATCACTAGGTGGGTTGCAAACTGGCTCACAGATAGAACCCAGTGTGTGAAAGTAGCTGACTCCAAGTCAGATTGTCGACCAGTCACGAGTTGAGTCCCACAGGGTTCGGTCCTGGGTCCTCTCCTGTTTGATAGCTACTTTACTGAAGTCCAGGCTGACATGAAGGGACTCTGGCTGACATAATTAACTCCCTGAGTGATGCTGACATCCTACAGAAAGGCCTCACTGAGATCAATAATAAATGCTGTTTTACTTCTTTTTGGGTCACTGGTTTGTGGTTTTTACTCATTGAGACCAATGACTGGTGTCAGAACCATGGCCTTAAGCTCAATCCCAAAAAAATGTGCCATCATCCCCTTTGGGAAAAACACTGTTCCCATGAATTACCACATCGATGGTAGTCCACTGAACAAAGAAGGCATCATAAGAGATCTGGGAACACTGTGGTCAGAATGTCCTTCTATGTGGCACATCTCATTACTAAGGGTTTTGCATCCAGGAAGAAAGAGGTCATTGTCTCCCTCTACTCTTCCCTCATTAGGCCAATCATCGAGTACAATGCCCCATTTGGCATGTACCTCACTAGACACCTACAACAACTGGAGAGGCCGCATAAATTCCTCACAAAGAAAATCTCAGGTCTTAAACACTTGTCCTATATGGACAAACTCAAGAAACTCCAACTATTCTCTGTCTCATATCACCTACTTAGAGGTGATCTCTGCTTGACTTACAAAGCCATGTCTGACCCAGCTCTGTTAGAAATGCTACATCTAAAGAAATCCCAGTCCATCCGCACTACATGCTCCAGAAACCTCAACCTCATTACTACAATCAACAGAACAAGTTGGAGGGGCAGGTTCATAACCCATAGACTGCTCATGCTATGGAATAGACTTCCCATACATGTCAAGTGGAGTGCCTCACTGACCTTCTTCAAGAGAAATCTTGATGAGAGGATGAGAAATAGAAGATTCACACCAGGGATCACTCCAGTGGCTTTACTTGACAGAGGCACAGAGAACTAAGTTCAGGTGGCACAATGCCAGGGTAATCCTATGGGCTAGGCTTGTAAAGGCTCCAGGGCTATTAGCCTAGTACACACCTATGAACCTATGAACCCCAACAGTGGTGAAGTAAGTCTGTGGGAGATTAAGAGGGGTAGGCAGACCTATAGAAGGGTGGGTCCTCCAGGATACTCTAATGGGAAGATCAGGAGAGGTATCCAGGCCCATAAAAGGATGGGGGCTCCAGGATATACTTATGGTCAGGCTGCGTAGGAGGGGGAAGTTGTAAATTCTATGTTATTTATAAAAAAGTGGGAAAGTTATAAAGAAGGAATCACTGATATCTGAATAACAAATATATCATAGTTCAAGGAGGAAAAGCAACCAGAGGTGCCATAATCAATTCTGTTTAAAGAAAATAGACTTTTGACATGGGGGGGGGAGGCACTGACAAAGACCCAGACAACCTGTGTCCAGCTAGCGGCATGGGTGTTGATGGGGACAGGAGAAGAGGATGGGACTGAGCCCCTGATGCTGACTCGTCCATCCTATGGGCAAAATACTAGCACTGATCCACCACTTAGGTGACACTCAGAGGGAGCATTAGGCTTGTACCCATAGAACTTGCATCTATTGCACACACAGTGCCTAGTGGTGTATAATATAGGCTGAAGAGGTCACCTGTTACTGTAGACATACTTCTGAAAGGTATGTAGCATTAGTGGAGCTCTGTGGAGCTGCAACCCCCCTCCCCAACATTAGGGATCAATGAGATATCTGAGCTGTTCCACACCACCAGACTCTCACCTATCACATATCAAGCTGTTCATTTTCAGACTTGGAAATGAATAGGTTATATGGCTGTCGCTGTAGGAGGGGATGGGCAAACTGTCTTGTCCTGAATGGGGAAGAGGGGTCTCCACTAGGCTTGGGTGACAGAAGAAGAATAGGTTGTAGGACTTATCTTTCCTGAGGGACTGGTGCTGCTTAGAGTATGATGGAGTTGGTGGGCTGCCCACAGGAATTCATTCCCAGTCCCTCAGTATGAAAGACCAGGTATTTTGGGTGAAGGTAATGGAGACATTAGGTCAGGTCAACTGGATGATGAGTTGTAGAGAGAGGCTCCTTTAGTTATACTTTCAGAAAGAATCATAAGACAGAAAAAAAAATATTCCAAAAGATCAAGACAGACAAAGAAAACAGTCCTATCTTATAAACAAGATCTGGAAGATCACCAAAGAACCCAGGCACATGCAGAAATGTTAAAGTTAACAATGAATATTGAGAATAGACATTCCTTTACTGATGTAAACATATAGGACAGCCCATTCCATACTCAGTGCAAAATGAAATTTAAAATGATCAGTGTAAGTAAGCGCATGCTACTCATTTATTATTTATAAAATTGTACATTTTAAAACTATGGAAAAGGGTGTTGTCATTTACCAGACTGTATGTCCGTAAACAGGGTAATTCCTAGGTACAAGAAGTTACACAGCATGTGCTACACATCTTTCCAGAAAGCAGTTAAAATACATACCTGTTTGTGGAAGGTAACACATCCATACATTGTCTGTCCTTTTTATTGATTATCCTTACAAACATCTAGATGTTATAAACATGTTTCTGTCCAATATAACTGACAAACATTTAGATGTTATAAACACGTTCCTGTACAATATACCTGACAAACATCTAGATGTTATAAACAGATTCCTGTACAATGCACCTTCAGTACTGCCGCTTCTACGCCCTCTAATGACCCTTTTCCTAAGCATCTTTTCATTCACTTCTGAACAACATTCCAAAATCCATAAATTCCTCCAACTGTGGTAGCTTTTTTGTTGTCTTTTATTCAGTGAAATTATGATACTATGAAGAAAGCACCATCTGCAAGAAGTAAAGATATTTTATTTATTTATCATTTGTTGACCGGGAAAGTCCGACTAGGTTCCACAGAACCTGTTTTCAGCAGAGGCCTGGGGAGAAATGCTCCAGATGCATGTCTTTGGAATGTGGGAGGAGACCGGAGTACCTGGAGTAAACCCACATGAACACAGAGGACAACATGCAAATTCCACACAGAAGGCACCCCAGCCGAGAATCAAACCAGAGAACCTTTTGCTGTGAGGTGACAACGTTAACCACTGCACCACTCACTATATAACCTCAAATTATAATATATAAATATACATAAAGATATATAGACTTAAATTATCTATGGTATGATCCCAGTTAGTCTTTCTAGGGGTAATATATAAGTATATGCCATAGGATGTGTAAGGCTGATGTATAACCAAATGGAATATGTTATTCTGAGCATAAAAAGGGAACGTGGCTAGGCTTAAAATGGCCCACTATGGCAGCTAGCCTAGTACTTACCTATGAACCTATAACCCTGAGTTACAAGGCAAATGTTGACACAATTTGCGTCTTGCTAATACTCCCTCTCAAGATGTACCTCCCACTTCCAGGAGGGCAAAATTGCATTCCCGTCCATGGATGAACCTTGATATCCTGTCCACAAAAATCAAGAACAGGAAGGTAGCGAGACAAACCCATGGTAGAGTCCTTTGACTAAATGGTAAGAATGTACAGAAACTTTAATTCTTCAAATACAACAAACAAATTTCATACAGCATGTGGCCTGTGACCTATCATTGTCATAACATTTGTCAAAATAATTTATGGGATATACCTAATGTCATCAAGTCCACAAATACATTTAAATATAATTGGCAAATTGCTATGACCTCTCTAACACTTGCAAGGACAAACAGCCATGCCGCTGTTCTATGTTCCATGTCCAAGATAAAATTTGCATTACTTTTCCAGAGACAAAAACTTAACCATCAGGCAAAGACTCATTTTCCGTACCCTGGCATATACTCTCACAGGGAGGCTGAACAAACGTATCCTGCTAAAACTAGAACATATCATCATTTCCCCTTTTTGAAAACCAGGCCAAAGCATCTGTTCATCAGTCTACAGGCAATGTCTTGGCCTTCCACATAGCAATGAAAATGTGATAATGTGTTTTAAACATAACACCCGACAATGTCTAGCACCTTCAACATTTCTACAGATTTCATTTACTCCCATCATCTTGTCACAAAAGAACTGTTTACAGTAGCCTCGTGTATCAAAATGCATCCAGCTCTTCAATTTGTTTCTGAGACTGCCTCCTCAGAAAAGAATATGACCATCTGAATCAAGAATTCTTCAGCATTCGTGCTCCCACGTCTTAGCAGTGCCCTCAGTCAAGGTTACCTTTTCTCCACCCCTAATGAGAACAGTCCTGGCAATACCCTGCTTCTCTTTCCTTAATCATTAATCAATTAAGCAAAACCCTGCTCTCACTAGAACTGCAAAGAAAGTGTCTTTTTTAACCTGGGTATTTCCTCACAACTAAGGTCCTGCAGCAGTTCTGAGGGTTACTACCATGACAAGGAGCAACCATGTTTTGGCCAACAGCTCATTACTGCCTTAACTACTTCTGTCCGGAAAGGGGTCATTCAGACTTCACATTCCCTTCCCCCCAGTTTCTCCTGAAGATGACAGTTGAGCTAATGCCACACAGAAGAATTGGATAGGCATTCCCAAGTCATCCTGACTAAACATTTGCTTTTTCCTGGTCTGTGCAGCTCCCACCCAGGCTTTGTGACCCAAGTCATTGTCAGAGGTGATCAGCCGACAGCTCAGTACCTGTCTTACTTGTGTATCTGAAATGTACAGCCTCAGGTCTTATCACATGACAAGAATGTTGCTCACTGATCTTTGATACCATACACCAAATACACTTATGAACATCCTTACATTTAAGTATGGCATTTATTTTGGACAATCCATAACTATCAAAGAAACCCAAAAGTAAGTCACTCACCATTCAAATAAATAAACTTGTTCTGCCTAATCTCACTTCTGCATGTGTCTCCATTATTCCTTAAGTGAACATCAAGTCTCCCAGTAAAACTATA
This sequence comes from Protopterus annectens, assembly GCF_019279795.1. Taxonomy (NCBI): domain Eukaryota; kingdom Metazoa; phylum Chordata; order Ceratodontiformes; family Protopteridae; genus Protopterus; species Protopterus annectens. The sequence goes on along the minus strand of NC_056736.1, from coordinate 680,163,533 downwards.
AAATATGTATGTTATACCACTGAATACATGGCCTCACAGGACAATTTCTCCAAGCCTCTGTTAGACGGATGTGCGCAAACAACTGGAATGGTTTTCCTTAAAGCAACTAACGGTGTCAATGAAATGACACTGTCATTTAGTGGTACAAACTCCAACAGAACAGCACCTAGCCAGAGGATTATGAATATCCCACACCCATTCAGAATAGCAGAGAGACCCTCACCACTTGAGAAGTCTAGCTCCAGATAAATGCCAAATCCAGGAATTTAAACACGAGCGGCAATAGCTACTTCAGTTTAGACCTGCCTCTCTTTATCTAACACTGCCTGACGTAACCTGTCCTTAGAGAGTAGTTTCAGATATCCTGATGGCAGTAGGAGATAGATTTGATCAAATATATGTGCTGGTTTTAGCTTAAGTAATGTATTTAGCTAACCTCATTAAAAGGATTGTTCACATCAATGAAAAAACTCCTTGCTCCACTACAATCACAATTAACCATTCTGTTAAAATGTCAACACACAGTCATTTTTTTTCTTTTGATATTTTTCAGAGGACATATTTTGTCATCTTCTGTTAGCTAAACATTTTTTATTCTTAATATCTGTCACTATCTTCTTGGTAGTATCACATAGTCAGAGTCTATAACAACTTAGCCATCACACTGTAAACTAACAAATCCTTCTATTCGAGCATAATATTTCTAATTTACCCATACAAGTATTAATTCAATGCAGAGACATAACAGATCTTGTCACATTAACATATAATATTTCACAATCTCCACTCTATTTTACTCACATGACTAGGAACATATCTCCATCTTCTACTCTCCTATTCCTGACAAGTATTCCTTCCCCTTCACAATCCACCTAACACATCACACACGCCCCCCCACCTTCACTGCTGTATATACTGTAAATGGTACACTGTCAGTAGTAACTGCTTCTACTATAAATAGTTTAATAACTTGCAAGAATGCTGTAACCAGCCTTTATTTAGCTTCCTACAGTGATGTCTTCTTTTGCTGCATCAATAATATATGTTCTGTAACATTTCCCAACCTCACATCACTTGTTAATAACTTCTACTGTTTAATATTTTTTCAAATTTCACAACATATGTAAACAATTACTTTGTCTCAGCCTTGACTTTCTGTCACCCTGGACTAATCCTGAAAAAGGTCCACTCGGGTCAGTGTTCTTTCCCTGTTAACAAGAAACACATCAATCAAATCTTCCTTAATGACAGCTGTCACCTCTGAAGCACTATACGTGCAGTGATGTTTTCCTATAGTGTTCTTCATAATTCCAAATCTTAATTCTTACTGAATGATCTTCTGTGTTTGATTTGGATTTTTAGCAGTGTCCATCTCATGAATATATTTAAAAAATGTAATTCTTCCCTCTAAAATGCCATACAGAACACTTTTTCTTATCTACATCATTTTCTAAGATTAGCTTCTGAGAGCTGGTGACACTGATTTCACATAGCAAGTATTCAGATACCTGCCTTCATTTGCTCATTTGCAACTGAAATCCCCTGATGGGCATTGTGTTACATGCTGTATCTACTCCCAGCTGTACACCAGGAGAGTCCCAGCTTCCTACCTTTAGACTTCTGGTCAGTGACTCAGTAAATAACACATTTGCTTTTGATGCTGGAAGATCAGAAGATTGTGGGTTCTATTCCCACTCCAGTGATGAGACTAATTTTAGTACCAGTAGCTCAACAAGTAGCAAACTCAGCATTGATAATGGAAGATCAAAAGACTTTGGGTTCCATTCCCACACCAGGTTTTTGGATTTATTTTTGTTTGGCAGATAGTACAGGGCACTAAAGTTCTTCTTTGTTAATACGCTGCTTACTGTGCCAAGGGTACAGGGTATGAATCCTTCCACCTACATTTGCCTACTGTGAACTAGAGCTAGTCACTTAATCAGACTTTGCTTTTGGGGCAATTAGGAATTTGGACTTTGCTACTTAATGGACTCCAGAACTGTATGTCTTTCAGTCACACATGATCTCACCGGATATTCTACATGTTTTCATTTATTGGTCAACTTACCTTGTGTGCATGCAAAATAGCTTTCATCTTTAGGTTGTTTGCTTTGTTTACATTTTTCTTAACTGTGATGACCAAAACGTTAGTTTGAAATATCTATGATCTTTGTCAAAGTATTCAGTTTTAATCACGCTAGCACACCATAAATACACAGTTTTGAAAACCACAGTCAGAGTCACCAAACAACCAAACAAACAATATAGACACTAAAATAGTGTTTTTGTAGGGGGCATACCCCTCTGCACCCTCCAACTATAAATATGACAGGTCTGAGATCTCACAATAATGAGACAAAGGACAAATCCTTTATCATTAACTCTAGAGCTCACAAAATTGGGTCAATGTCAGATGAATGACTTTTTGAAACCTTGAAAAAAATATTGAAGAGACCATACGATCGAGTTTCCTAATGCTCGAGCATAAAAAAACCCCCACAAAAGTCTAACTTTTTTACATTTTTGCTGGGGGGCAAGCCCACATGTATCCCCGACACACCCTGCCCATTTTATATATATATATATATATATATATATATATATATATATATATATAGATATGGTGCTGCGGTAGCATTGTCGCCTCACAGTAAGACGTTGTCCTGTTCAATTCTCAGCTAGAGCATCTTCTGTGTGGAGACATGCATGAATGGGCATACCTTCGTTGAAGGTTGTGCGTCAGGGCTGGCAACTCGGCACGTAAAAATCAACTGCCAATCATTAGCAGACCAGAGTTCTGCTGTGGCAACCCCTAACCGGGAAAAAGCCAAAAGACACAACAACAACAACACACACACACACACACATATATATATATATATATATATATATATATATATATATATATCAACTCCGAAATCACACTACAGTGAGGAAAGGGTAAATTTCCTGATCCTCACTATACCAAGATCTCCATTCAAAAGCTTCCAGTTTTCAAAAACTCAATCATATGTCCTCGACCATATGGTGTTCAAGTTTCTGAAAACTCGATCAACTGATAGGGACCCCACAAAACTATACTCGCAACCTCTTACCACAAGGATTCTGCACAAAGACAAAAAAATGGGAGAACAAACACCTAAAATCAAGAAAATATTTTAAATATTGCTCTTATAAATGAAAAAAGCTAGAATAAGAGATTTTGCATTAGCATGCATCTTCTTTAAGATATGAAGTCTAAAACTCAAATCTCTGGCATTATTTAATGACTTCACTCCTCAATGATTTTGCCAGAAAACCACTAATTTTATGAGGACCAGACCAAAACTATGAACAGTCCATGAAATTCTGGACTTTTTAGAGGTCTGCACAAAACTATCCTCTGAGCCATCACTTTGTAATGTATGTAAACAGCATGCCATGATCTATTGCCATTTAGTAATATACACAACAGTAAAACAAATTTGAGAACATATGTTCTTGTGTGACCTGTCATAACTAAATATTCATGAACTTTGCATCATAGGAATACTTGTAACCCTGCATAAAATATTGGAGAGAGTTTGTGTGTGTGTGTGTGTGTGTGTGTGTGTGTGTGTGTGTGTGTGTGTGTGTGTGTGTGTGTGTGTGTGTGTGTGTGTGTCTGTGTGTGTGTGTGTAAGCACACGAGCGAGTGCATGTGTACCCTCACATGCAGACACACACACTCCTATACATGCTTTATCCAGTTCTTGGGAGCAGGGGTGCCTGTCCCAATAATCACTGTACACAAGGCAGACAAAATAATGCTAGATAGAAACCAGTCTATCGCTGGATGCACACAAATACCTACAAGCTATAGGGAGGACATGTAGGCTTCACAATG